>NC_092796.1:60086451-60370269 GCF_918797505.1 Bemisia tabaci
TTTGGCCTGGAACGGAGCGACTTAGAGAGAAATGATAACGGGGACTTGAGATGAAAAGGAGGAGCCCTCGGCGATCGGCATGTAACACATATTAGCGCCTACAAGACTAAACGAATACTTCTCGCATTGCATCAAACACAGTGCGGTCACTGCGGTCAGCGTGAAACGCATAGCGCCTACAAGACTGCGTGAATACTTCACGCTTTGCGCCTAACGTGGAAGGCCTTGTCCACACAGAGATAGGTTTACGAAACTTGACTTTCGCGCAAAGTTTCGTGAACTTTTGCTAGTAGTATTAACAGGGCTTTCCCAAGAAATATGTCCAACACGAGTAAACGAGTCTTATGCATCCCTCCCCCGCTGGCACGCTCACTTGATAGTTTTTATCGAGTTTCAAAACGAATGAAAAGGGGGCGGCAAAATACAGGCGGCCCATGGGCGGCAAGTAGGTGAATCCGGCCCTGGCAACGTCGCAAATGAGTTACATGATTTCGCACTTAGGCCAGTGATATACATTAGAATGCCTGTTTTATGAAGCGTCTTCCATAGAACCGAATAATTTGCACGAGCCTTGAATTTTTTAGAAAACCTCTTCCATTCCATGTCAACCCGAAAAATTTGAAAAATTCAACCCTTCTATGTGTGGAAATTTTAAACAACTTCAATTACATTAGTGATGAGGAACAACCAATTTACTCTTCAGAACTATTTTGGTTACGTTTCATCTGTGCGATGACTCATTCCGTAACATGATGAGAAGATTGACCTATTTATGAACTGGTCCAAAAGTGAAATGAGTTAAAAATTGATCAGTTAGTAAAATGAGGCGATAAATAAACTTCCATTGTTGATCTGAAATCTAGCAGCCGCAGCCTCATAGAGGGCACTACAATGTCGCGCCGCTGCACCGCGCCGTTGCAGGATCCTCGAGCAACTATTTTAACCTCGCGGAGATCGAATTGCATATTCGACGAAATGAAGGAGTTGCTGGTGAACCGGGCTACCCCCAACGAGCCAATGTAACTAAAGTCACCGCTTTGTCGAGCGTCTCAACTTCGAGCAGATGTTTGAACTTTCTGGCTACTCATGACACTCTTCCAACAGTTGTCCTAATTCAGATATTTTGCCTAACGATAACTTTGTATCGCATGATTCTGATCTCTAAAAATAACACTACAATAGATCCCTAAGTACCACAAATTCTGTATGTTTTTTAAGAAAAACGATTCAACAGATTGAAACACGAATGTTTTGTATAACTGGCATTGTCCTCAAATTCGGTGCTATATGATCTCTCTTTCTTTAAACAAATATTCAGAGCAGCAGTTTTTCAGAGCGGAAAGAGTCGTCCGATTGTCCATATCTACAAAAATATGCGTAACATTTTCTCACTGATGCAACTGATTCATTAGCTAATCTGGCAATACAACCTCGTCAGTTTCCTGTTATCGCACAGATTAGTTATCAAATGTCACCATTCAATCTTTATCAACATTTGCCAGAATGAATGAAAGTTGAGAGAGAAAATATCAGCTCGGCACGCTACTTAATTAAGTAGGCATAGCAGCCACATTTCATGAGCTGTGAGCTGTGCTTATGGCCATTCTGATACTGTGACCATAACCATAGTCATGGCTTTTAACCTGCTTCAGTCCAGTGGACCGATTATTATGACTATGGCAGCACAATACAAAGACCAAGCCCAGCAAGCCCTATCTTCACTATGAATTTTCCCGTAGTGCTGACATAAAATCTCAGTAAACAATTATCCCGCAGGAACAACCCGCGGTCGTTTTTCTAGCCCAATTTTATGGAACGTATATTTTAAACTCACAGTGGCGTAACGGGCGCCCCCGCAGACCCTGCTATGCAGGGGGGCCCAGGCGCCTAGGGGGCCCTCCCTCGGCCGCCGGGATTTTTTTTTTCTCTCTCTCTTTTTGATGCTCAACTTTGGTTTCAAACTTTTGGCCTCTACTTACAGAGATGGGGCTTCTTCCTCTGATTTTTATTGTTAGCTCGGGGTTTTTCATACTTCTTTCGGACTGTTCCTAACTTTTTGTTTGCTGGAGGGTCCCTGCTTTCCAATGTCCACTCAGTGATTACTAGATAATTTTCTCTTTTTTTGTCACTTCTCGTATTTCGGGCTTTCGGAGGGGGAGGCCCAAGAATCTAATGGCCCCAAGGCCCTTGGGGGCCCTTTGATTCTTGAGCCTGGGCCCCCCCGAAGATCCTTGGGCCTGGGCTGGGCCCCCGCCCCACTTTAGATCGTTGATCCTTTAGTGGCCCCATTTAATCGGGTACGGGATCCGGGACGGTGAGGGATGAGTCAAATTCAACTTAAGGACATAACGTAAAAATAGGCTAAATCCTGCACATACCATACCGAAATAAAAGGTAAAAAGATATAAGCTGCTGCCAATTTGATATTTTTTGTGGTTAAGGCTGATTTTTGCAGAAATTTTCGTGCTGCGGGCCCCGACCATAAGAGGAAAAACGGGAAGGAGCGAGGGAGGGAGAGGGGCGGGAGGGGAGGATAATTTTGAAATTTTATCGACATTGGGGGGGGGGGGGGCTAGAAAAAATTTTGCGGGGGGGCCCAGCGGGAGTCCGTTACGCCACTGTAAACTCATTTCATGCCTCAGTCAATCACTCTGATGAATGGATGAAAATTCCGTACTTGACTCGACGTATACTGCCGTGCTAAGGTAAAACGCCGTATGAACCCTCAGGCGTTGCAAAAATTTCTTTGTGAATATTTTTCTCACAATGTTTCACACATTTTTTTTTTTGCAATTTAATAAGAAAAAAAATCTGAAAATTTCATGGAAAGATATGCATTACTTTCTTTCCAAATTCGTTTTTTATCAGGGGAAAGACGGCAACATTCGAATGTTCACAAGAGTTTTTCCCTAGCAAAGCAGTATGTGGGAGTAGCGGACCAGCCCACGTGGATCTTCCATGTTGCTCTCATAGAGTACATAGAGTCGTAATGTAAAAGGGAGAGCTGGCGCCATGTTCTGCTCGACGAATTCCGAGCCCGGTGTGCGCCGAGTTCGGGTCGCTTTTTCGATACATTTTCGATCCAAAATGGCGGTGTGGAATACGTGGTAGTTCCTATCTCCGTTGTTGTTGTTGTTGTCATTGGATGGCCGGGTACCCGTGTATCGCAAACAATCGATTATGTATCGAAAAAGTGACCCGGCGTCACACAGGAGTCTCGGAATTCGGGACATGGAAAATGCTTAAAAGTGGCGCCAGCTCTCCCAATTACATTACGACTCTATGTACTCTATGGTTGCTCTCCTCCTCCTCCGATACGAAAATAAAAGCTCAGCCTGAGTTGGACGACATTTTGTAAATTAGGTATTAAAATTTCAGGCTCATCTAAGAAAGCACCTACCTCCATACAGAAACTTATGACACATATGCTGTTTCTAAATGTAGTCAGAAATTATAGCTCCTAATTGCAAAATGAGATCCAGTTATAGCTTGACCTGAATTATTCAGTGTAAAATAAGAATTCCTGCAAGTTTTTATTCTTAAAGCAGGATACATACCTGAGGTAACTTGCCGGCCGGTTTGATATGTGCGCCGGCCACATTGATAACATTCGAGCTGTACGGCCGGATATATCCGATCATCGAATGCGCATCGATCAGATGCAATGAGACATCCGAGAACATCTCTTTAATGGACGGTATGCTCTCCGAGCCTGGATACTTGAAATATTTCCTCAACATAGGTTCCTGGACGAACGGAAGGTACCAGAAATTCGCACCAACCAACTCGTAGAGCCCAATGAGGGAGTTCGTAGTTCTTCCCCAAATGGACATTTGGTCCGTCAACGGCAGGCGGAAGTCAGGGACGTAGGAGAAGGGGTGCGGGAGTCCTGTCAGCAAGGCCATTTGTGGACCGACAAGGATTGGGTGGAGGTTGACGACGGGAGCTTTGAACTTGTGGCCGAAAGCGAGGAGGCACTCTTGTCCGAAGGTGGATTCCACGATGACGAGATCGAACTTTTCCGAGGACTGCATGAGGTCTTGAAGCTCGCGGCTTTGAAGGACGCCGTCCGTTAGGGTCGGGATCAGGGTCCAAAGGACGTGAACGTATTTGAGCGCACTGCTGTTCCTCCATGAGAGAAAGTCAAATTCTGCCCCAAACATAAAGACCATGGTATAAAATTTTCAGATTTTGCACGAAAAAATATTAATGCTTCATATGAGCGTATTTAATGAGCTGAGTTTGCAGCAATTGCATTCTCCCATGATGTCGGACCCAGACCCGAGACCTTGTGAAGAGCATCGATCACGGGTCGTAGATCACGAAAATATATGCCATTCAAATTCATGTGTATATATATATGTATGTATATATGTATGTATATGTATGTATGTATGTATGTATGTATGTATTTCCGCCTTTTGAAGATTTTTCGATTTTTGAGTGGTTATATCTTTCTTACGTTGAAAGATATTTTGACCAATTTTTTTGCATTTTGTAGAGACTCATTAGGACTACTATTCTGCGAAAAAAAATTGAAATTTGAGGCAATAGATTTTGAGGGGTGGGGCTCGAAAGTGGGGGGAGGTGAAATCTTGTCCACTCGATAACTCGAGCGAAAATGAATATTTTGAGCTGAAATTTTTATAGGTGGTAGTTCTCCCCTAGGACTGGTTTGGTATTGAATTTGAGCTAAATCGGCCGAGCCGTTTAAGAATGGCGAGCTTTGAAAGTTTTAGGCGAGGGGTGCGCGGCATGAGGGGAGCCGACCGGAGCAGGGCCGCACAGTGGGTCGGGGGAGAAAGTTTTTGGACAAGCTGATCGTCGCACAGTGGGTCAGGGGAGAGAAGTTTTTGGACAAACTTTTCGTCGCACAGTGGGTCAGGGGAAGGAAGATTCTGGACAAATTGTTCGTCGCACAGTGGGTCAGGTTAAATGATCTGTTCTTGAACAAAATCTCACCATTTAACCGTCACAACCTTTCGCAGCGCGTTCGCTGGCAACGTACTGTGCTGCTCTTATGCCTCAAGAAATTAATTCATTCCCTTACAGATTGATCCCTCCCCCCCCCTTCGGAAAATACACTCTTCCCGCGGTGGACGCGCGGGTCGCTTAAGAAGACAGAACAACTGGAATGGACACTCAAACTAAAAAGCGCGCGTCTACATAGCGCGCGAAGCGCGCGTCCTGGGGGGGCTTGGGGGGGCGAAGCCCCCCCAAAAAACCGGCGCGGATTTTTCATATTTTTTTCTTAAATGAGAAATTGTAGTAAAATAGATTTGGAAGTAAGAAAATGGACCACTAGACAAGGTACGATTTAAAGGATTCTGATACATGATTCTTAACCAGAATTTTACGTAAAACACGATTCGCGAAACGAAAATTACTGAAAGAAATTCCTAACGAAGATATTAACGTTTTTATTTCGCACTGATTACGAGGAATTTGAACTGCCCGCTCACAAGAAACTCAAAGCTCTACGTGAGTCAAATCGCGCACTACAACGTTTTCAGCAAGCTTCTCAATCGAGCAATGTTCATTTTCCACCATGTGTTGTTCAAATTATTGGTAATTTGCTATAGCTGAGCCAAAGTGTCAAGATTGAAGTTGTAGATTTTTACATCGCAGAGACTGTCATGATAAACATTTAGCGCTCGATGTGAATCACGTAGAGCATTGAGTTTTCATGAGCGGGTGGTTTGAATTCACGCATCAAGAATCATTAAATATCTTCGTCAGGAGTTGATTTTAGTAATTTTCGTTGTGCGTATCGTGTTCTACGTGAAATTTTGGTTGAGAAACATGTATCAGAATGCTGAAATTCGTACCTTGTCTAGTGGTCCATTGTACCGCCTTGTGACGTCATCTGGCGGAATTTCCCATTTAAACACATGCATTTTAGCAGATTCGATTATTTCGTCATATTTCATCCATTAATGGGCCAGTTGCGCTGGTCGCAGAATCGTAATATGATGCTTTATTCTTGGAGATCAACTAAAAATAATTTTCTACGATGAATATCAACCGAGATTTCGCGCCTTAAAAACTCGTTTTATGACGTCATCCACCGCGGTAGTACATGCCATGTTATGCACTACCACGGTGGATAACGTCAAAAACCCGACTTCTTAAAGGACGATATCTCGGTTAATATTCAACGAAGAAAATTGCTGTTTGGATAGATCTTCTTATTGTTAGCTAATCTACAATAATCAAGCATCAAAGCACGATTCTGTTACCAGTGCAACTGGTCCATTGTTCGATTTCGTAGAAATCAAGGATATTTTGCTCAGTATTCTCTCAGTAATTTCATATTAATAAACTTAAAATTCACAAAATTTTAGAAATCTGCAAATTCTCTATTGAGGGGTCTGGACTGTCTGGAGGATAAAATTTGCTTTTTTTTACCATGATATTGCAGCATTTTTACATCATTTGGTCAATAAATGCCGTTTTAAGAAAATCAACAAAATTAGTTTCATGTGTCAGAAAGATATCCAATTTGCAATGCATTGAAGAATAACTGGAATTTAGTTCGATTTCATAGCAATACATTTCAATTAGAAGTGTTCCTTCAATCAGTAGATAGGCAACATACACAACACTCGGATGCAGAACCAATTATTTTACCATGTAATTGCAATTTATTGCGATCTGTGCCACTTGGACTCAAAAGTACAGTTCTTGCTTTTCTGTAAGTGTTTAAAGTTTCAAAAGCACGCACCTTATGGCATTTCGCGAATGCATCACTCCTCTGAAGTAAGGGCGTATTTCAATTTTTACGTGAGCTCTGTTCGCCGTATAACTATACTTTCCGGAGAATGCGTTGAAATTGAGATACGCCCTCGCGTCAGATGGGCGACGACAATGTGCGCGAAAAGATAGTTTTTTTTCATTCTGGTCTTAAGTTATAAAAACTGTCTTTTTTCATTGTTTGCTTAAGTGATAAGAATCTACACGGAGAAAAAAAAAAAACGCGGTTGTTCTATACGGTTACCACGATAATAATTTCACACGGGATTCTTCGGCAGTAGGGCCATGGGTCCTGATGATTGTAATGATGAGCACGGTGATGCTACCGTGTCCACCGTGATATTACTGTGAGCACAATAATTCTACTACGAGCATGGTTATGCTACTATGCTCATCAATAATTTTACCAAAGTCCACGGTTCTACTACCGTGGCATCCCTTGTGACATTACAACCGCGTAACCATAGAACAACCGTGTTTTTTTTTTTTTTTTTTTTCGATGTATGCACACATTTTTTTGCTGGTAAAAAAAACCACCACATAGCGGGCCCGGGCCTTGGCGCCCTATGGGGGTTGAGTTGGGCCGCGTAATAGCCAGGGGGCGTACCCCATAATTTAAGATCATATCTGTGCGCTTACGTGTTATCTGAAGACCCTTCGGAGGAACTGCTATTTCCTTGAGATTGGGGATTGGTTTCTGCTTGACGAACTTTGGTGCGACGTATGCAGTGATTTGATGGCCATTGCTCGCTAATTTGTCGATTATTGGACTGAAAGCTCTGTAGTGACTAGGCAGCTGATGCGGGAACAGGAACAGGATTTTCGCACAAAGCGCACATTGCAAACAACATAGAAATAGCAGAGCCTTACAAACGTATTTGACCACGTTCCTGTCAGCCATGAGTAGCACCTCGGTTCATGAAATAGCGGAGAGCTGTAAGAAGGAGAGACTGGTGCCTGCACAAAAAAAAATGGGTGCCATCAACATTTTAGACCAAAACCAAATTTTGTAATTTTTAGACCTCATCGTCAAAAGATATAAGGCACCATTTCCTGCCGCTTACCTGTCTCTTAGCATAACTCTCTCGGCACTAAGCGACGAAAATATTGAAATAATTTTGCAATTTAATGTAATGAAATTATATTTTTTTTACCATTCAATTGCAATATTTTTACATCATTCGGTCATTAAATGCCCATTTTAAACGGTCAATGAAATACGTTTCATTACGGAGAAAGGTGTGAAATTTGCAGTGCAGAAAATATTGCATCTTATGTCAACCTTATCGCAACAAATTTTAACAGGAGGATTGATAAGTGAATAGACGACATAACAACACTCCACCACAATAGCAATATTTTCCCCATGTAATTTCAATTATTTGCAATCTTTGCTACTCGGTTCGATCTAAACTGAGCGATTGGCGCTCTTCAGTTCGTACCGCCTCCGATCTACTGTTTTATCGCTCAAAATGCGATGGGTAGAATTATTTCAGTTTCAAAAAAGTATTTTTTTCAAAAAAAAAGAAGATGTCGCGATACGTTGACACGAATTTCGAAAGTCTGAGCCTCTGATTATTAATAAAGAAAAATTAATGCAAACTATCCAACGCTGGAGGGATACCTGGCTGATTGACCCAGGGAGTTTTTTCCAGTTAAAAATCAGAAGTGACAATCGTATAAAAGTTTCTAAGGCAATAAAATGTAGACGGAAAAGTCAGCCGATGATTAGATTCATCATGAACTGTAGTTATTATTCAATCACATAGGATGACGAAGCTGTATTGAGCTGTGAGTACCGCACAGGTTGTGATGGACGTCCGCGAGTGGATGTTTTTTACGAACTTTAAAGTGGACGCTTGTCGGTGTTAGATGTTATTTAAAGTACATCACTGCTACACAGAGCTCGTTTTGGGTACCAGATGCGCCCTTTCCAACCGTTCGACTCCCCCGATGTAACATGTACTATACTACATGCCCTTTTGCCTTATGGGTAATGACGCCATTCTGGTACACCCGGGAAAATTTGATTTTTTTCTGCATCTGGTACTCGTAAAAGTTTTCGTGAAGTGTTTTGCTTTTAAGCATAACAATCTCGCACGGACGTATTACCTGGTTAAAGTATTTTAGGGCCTCCTTATGCTTTAAATACTTATATCCGAGGCAGTACTTTCAGATCGATTTGAAAATATTACGAACAGTCACGTGATCTCTTCATTTTAGTGACGTATTACTGTGCTACTTTGTGATTGGTTCATTTTCTTGGCGCAGCATCGACACGTCAGCTGTTTGCGGCATTGAGCGGAAGGTTTAAGGTTATGTCATGGACCAAGAGAATGAATAAGGACCCCCAACTCCAGTTAGCGGAGACATTAGCGCTGCCTGCGTTCACGCCGTGAATATGGATGGGTCCAGCCAGCGCCGATGTCACCGCCGGCCGGCCGGTCCCTCTCTTCCCCGCGACCCGCGCTTCCCCTCCCCATTGCTGAACTCCTCTTCACGCGGCCCCGCTCCCCCGCGACCTGCGCGCCCTACCTCGCGGCGTCGCGACGCCGCTGTCCGCTAGATTGCGTTGACGCACCAGCTTTAGAGGTTCCGCCGCTCTTTCCCGTCGTCTGATTTACAGTGAATCCTTTATGTTTCCATTCGCCACCGACTCAAATTCATCACAAAGTGCTTGTGGAAAGTTTCAGGTCTTCGCGGTCGATCTGAAGTTTTGAAGGGTTTTACGGTTAAAGAATCCCACTTTAAATTCCAGCTTCGTCAGTCTTCGGGTACATAAGTTGGTAGTAAAATGCTTTGACAAAGAAGCGCCCTTCAACGCTTGGGCGTTGGAACTGCTTGTTTTCAAATTCAAATAAGTCTAGGTCGGATATTTTTATGAATTTCTGCGATAAAGTCGTTGCATATGAGGTAGTGATATGTAATATGTTTATTACAATGATAGGATTTGTCTCTATCTATCTATGCATCTGTCGCAGCCAAATAGTAAAATCAGGCATTTTGTCGTGTGTTTGTCAAGTGTAGGTATAAAAAAAATCGGATTTATAAAAACAAAATTACAAACGAGAAAAGGCGACAAAATCTCTCATTTCCTGAGAGTATAGTAATTTCTAATTTTGTCGTCTCTTAGTGATACAAGAGACAGTACCTTCATCCTTCAATAAGACGAGTTAAGAGAGAGACCAAACACGCAATTTGGCCTAGAACGGCGCGACTTAGAGAGAAATGATAACGAAGACTTGAGATGAAAAGGAGAAGCCCTCGGCACGGCATGTAACACATATTGGCGCCTACAAGACTGCACGAATACTTCACGCATTGCGCCAAACACAGTGCGGTCAGCGTGAAACGCATAGCGCCTACAAGGCTGCGTGAATACTTCACGCGGCCAACACGGTGCATTGCGTCCAACACGGTGCGGTCTGCGCGGCACGGCGGCGGAAGTTAAAATCATTGAACCACATTCATGTTTGTTCTTTCATAATTTTTTCGTTCATTTCTTATGCATGGAAGGCCTTGTCTACATAGAGATAGGTTTACGGAACTTAACTTAACGCAAAGTTTCGTGAACTTTTGCTAGTAGTGTTGACAGGACTTTCCCAAAAAATGTGTTCAACACGAGTAAATGCGTCTTATGCACCCCTCCACCGCTGGCACGTTCATTTGATGGTTTTTATCGGATTTCAAAACTAATGAGAAGGGGGGGGGGAGCGGCAAAATATAGACGGCCCATGGGCGGCAAATAGGTGAGTCCGGCCCTGGGTTTGATGAGTTATTTTTCCAAAAATATTGAAAACTCGCGAGCTCTTTGCCATAAATTCACAAAATTGTGTAAAGTGTCAAAATTTAACTATCTGCCGAGGCATTTGACAAAATGCCTGATTTCACTATTTGCCTGCGACATATACATTTGTTAGCAGATATTTCAGGGCGTGAAGCTCAGTTGAAACGCTGGGTGCTTAAGGGGCATTTCTCAGTTATGATGTTTTTGAGTCTCCGGACCCCTAATTTCGTCACTCCTCTGACATTATACATAACTGTATTTCTACATGAGTCACGGAAAGCATGGAATTATACGGAGAACAGAGCTCATGTGTGAAATACATCCCTTTAAGTGATGAATTGAATATTGGCGGAGATTGTGAAACACCGCAACTGAGATGTGCTTTCCTCACGCCCAACACCTCAGTTTCATAAAAGAAAAAAATATAAACATCATACATTTATAAAGATACACAAAGCACAAAATGAGAATTAAATGAAGTTTATCCGAAAGGACTACGTGCAAAATGGGCCATTTGGGGCTCGGGGCGGATACCTTTGAGACTTGCCCTATTCATTCACCTAACAAAGCCCCATCTTTCCTCAAAGTTTCAAGCCCCCCAAAAATTTTGGGGAGATGCAGCGGGGGGTCAAAGTTAAAAACCGGCAAAATTTTCGCGAATTTATTACTCGAAAACCAAGAAGTTTTGGAAAACGCGGTTTAAACGAGCGTATTCAGCGTGACGAGAGCTTTCAGAAAATGTATAACATCATAGGGTTTTGTCAACTTCAGCTCGAGTTATCGCCTCCGAAGCGCCGGAACACTCAAAAAAGACCCCTTATTTTTTCACGTTTGGGCCGATTTAAAAAAAAGCCATTTTTTTATTTTGATGAAAAACTGAAATGTTGTTCCTGACTCTCTGTAGCCCCTCTAGCTCTTTACCGCATGCTAGGGAAATGTTTTGGTCGCGAGTTATAGGAGCGGAAAGGAGCGAAGGTCGGGAAAATCGGCTATTTTAAACTGCGCGCGGCGACGGATCAGGAGACATGTGGCAACAATGCGAGGTCGGCAGAGGAGTGTGATTCGCCGACCTGAGTGGGAGGGGACGTTTTCCCTCCGATCAACGCCGCGCGCGCAGTTTAAAATAGCCGATTTTCCCGACCTTCGCTCCATTCCGCTCTTATAACTCGCGACCAAAACATTTCCCCAGCATGCGGTAAAGAGCTAGAGGGGCTACAGAGAGTCAGGAACAACATTTCAGTTTTTCATCAAGATAAAAAAATGGCTTTTTTTTAAATCGGCCCAAACGTGAAAAAATAAGGGGTCTTTTTTGAGTGTTCCGGCGCTTCGGAGGCGATAACTCGAGCTGAAGTTGAAAAAACCCTATGATGTCATACATTTTCTGAAAGCTCTCGTCACGCTGAATGCGCTCGTTTAAACCGCGTTTTCCAAAACTTCTTGGTTTTCGAATAATAAATTCGCGAAAATTTTGCCGGTTTTTAACTTTGACTCCCCGCCGCGTCTCCCCAAAATTTTTGGGGGGCTTGAAACTTTGAGGAAAGATGGGGCTTTGTTAGGTGAATGAAAAGGGCAAGTCTCAAAGGTATCCTCCCCGAGCCCCAAATGGCCCGTTTTGCACGTAGTCCTTTAGAAACTCTTTGATTGACTCGCACTACTCCCCTTTTTATGAGCTGATGTAAAAAAATTGTCATTACAATTGGACATATTTCCATCAAACGGAAGTATGTGCATTAAGACATGGGCCCTGAGACCCATAAGAATATGTGCGTAACAGGGTTCACGTCATAATGCACATAGTTCCGTTTGACAGAAATACGTCCAATTGAGAGAGTATTCTAAAGATCGCATTTGCATGGTTTAACATCCGGCATTTGTAGTTGATGGGATGGACCCTTGTGTCCTACCGGGATTACATTGTAAAATATCTAAAAACTTTTTACATGAGTTCCTATCTCAAAAGTCCCAGAGTAATACTTCACAAGATGATTTTATTTTAAGACTTCTGGCGATTAATTTTGAAGCACAAACCTCTTCAAATTCGAGAGTCTCATTTTACAACGCTACTTTTCGTAAGTGTAAGTCTTCCGATGATTTGCAATTTGAGTGTATTTAAGGGCAAAGAGGGCATCTATTTTTGTCTCATGACATCACATCGAAATTAATTTTTAATCTAATGACGTAGTTTTTGTAGTACGCCTGATTGAGTAATTATATGTAATACGGGTGAGTTGAGACGTGATAAGGTTTTGGGTTCAAAGCGATTACTAAGACCAAATTTCTATTTTGTTTTTTGTTTTTATGATTGTTTATTCTGTGGGTTGAAATAGAGAGGACAAATTCGCATGATCAAGGGTTTTTTTTATTTATTACTTAAGGTACATTTATTTAAATGCGTTGGGGATATTTTTAGTTTCAGGATTATCGGCTACCAGTTTATGAGAAAAATGTACGTAATTATACCCTTTCTGATGGCGTGTCACGAAATTGTGTGGGAGGGACAATTAATACTTATTCTATTCTCTTCCCGCAGCAAAGGATTGAGGGTAAACACCCTCAGAGAGAAGATCCTACCATGCAGCTGTGAGAGATGACGCGAATTTCAGATTAAGATCGCTTTTAAGGAAATCTTAATCAGAGGTTGTGCTTATAATTTTTTAAACTTCCTACGGCGTGGCTCGGTTTGACTCCCCAAAAGTTCGTACCTTTATCCATCAATTTTGATCCCTTCCAGCAAGGGACACATTTTTTCTCGGTCGATCCCATACTAAGAATTTTTTCCGAAGAAATTCCCGCTCATTTACGAGCTTATTTCGACGATGCCAACCTTACTTACAATAACAATAGTTCGCATCAGAATCTTTATCTAACTTACTCAGAGTCAACTCTAACCTCTGCACGCGCATAGCGCGGCATTGATTTAATTCAAAAAGAGCTGTATAAAGATAAGCTCGGAGAGTGTATTGTGAAACCAAGTTCCGGAGGAAAAAGCAATCCAAAAAAATATTTCGACGATTAGATAATATTTTAAATTTTCAACTTACACTTGCCACATCTGAGCATAATACAACGAATTACTGAGCAGCACACCATCTCTTACGCTCTTACCTAGGAGGCGCGAGATGTTGTAGCTATGTCCTCGGGGCTGTGAGTTCAGAGACTTTCTTCTTGAAATAAATGTGGCTGAGTGTAAATTCTCCCACCAAAACATCAGCTGACCGTATTGCTATCAATAAGGCCTTCAAATATTGCCAAGTAACATCTTTATAATCCTCTTGATTCTCACCACCTCTTAAGACGCTCATCTTCGTCATAGACGCCCCCACTCTTTTCTCTACCTCTCCCCCCCCCCCCCCCCATCCATAGTGCGCTTGGCATTGCAACTGCGAATGTTTCTCTCTCTGGACGACCAAGTAAAGATTTTCTACGAACCCCAAAACTGGAATAAGACTCTGAGGATGTGTGACCCTAACTGTTGTAGTCTTGAAACGACGTATTAAAATTATTTATATTTTAGCACTCTGGCTACGAAAGAAAATGGTAGTGCGATACTAGCGTTGCAATGACGACTCTTCTCCTCCCCTGAGGACTTGTGCCAAATTTTCAAATTGGCAGTAATAATGAGAAAAGTAACTGATTACTGTTTACCTATAAGCAAAATTACAACGAGGCACCACTAATTGATGCGGCGCGGCGAAAACATGGTAATAAGGCCCATATGCAACTATTCGTGTTTAAGAGATGCCCATGTTGTATCATTAGGTACAAAATTGAAGGCGTTACGGCTGTTCTTTCCCGCTTATTGCCGCGCCTGGCACCTCAACATGGTCTGGCAAGATAATCTGTTCCGCGATTAATTCATAGGGTGCCAAGCCACCCCAGGTTTCAAAATTCGTCGTTTTCCGGATGAAAAAACGCACCATTCTGAGGTTGCAAAATTGACTCGAACAATTATTTAAAGTTTGTGACTGAGCAATTTGCGCCCAAAATTTCCCTAATTTGCTCTCGTGTTTTATCGGAAAAAACCAGTGACATTTGCAGTCAGAAATAACTAACAGTTTCAACGAAAAAGTACCATATGCGAGTGCAAATTTTACGACGCTGGACTTTAGTTACAGTGTTCCGTCTGGGAAACAACGAATTTCATGATATGAAATAACCGCGACCATGATAGATACACGTATTATGATTAACTCCACAGCGGACTGATTATTGAAATGGATAGACAGAGCGATCAACAAAGAAGACAAACTGAAAATTGAGGAGTTCTTTGGAGCAAGGGCGTGAAAAACTTGCAATGCTGTTGATATTGTGCGACTTTGTATACAATTTGCAGCGAACCAAGCTGCATGTAATTATTTTCACAGAAAAATAAATCAAAATTCTAAGAGTTTTTCAGAAAAAAATCCTAGCAGGGTTTTCAAAATTCAAACTGTTCACTTAGTCTTAAATGCCCTTGTTCCAAAGAACTCCTCAATTAAGCAATCCTATTGAAGGAAGTGGGTGGTTGCAATAAACAAAAGAGGCAAATAATAGACTACCTAACTAACGGCAACCCACGAGAGACCCTACAGTTAGTCCATCATTTCCCCCCTTTTACTATACTTAACGACTATCCATGCCAACCGATAGGATCTCTTCATGTACCCTATGTTTTCTTTATTTGTCGAAATCCCTTTGTCTACCTAAACTAGCGGTAACATAAAAATGGAAAATAACATGGAAAATAAACGCATTTTTATGTTACCGCTAGTTTAGGTTAGTTTGTTGACAAGTCATTGATGTCTTACCTTCTGATGATGAATGAAGTGAAAAAATTGAATGATGGTCGTGGGTATGAAGAATTTTCCTAACGTTTCTCGGAAAAAATATTTAAACGGGAGAAACGAGGCAACGGTAGAATGCTCATACGGTGTCGAAACACAACTTGGGCCTTTTAGGCATAACCTTTTAAGCGCTGCCGCAATTATTCTAACGCGCCTTCAAATAATCGCGTCAAACACAGTACGGCCGGTGTTAAACGGAAAATAGCGCCTGCAAGACTATATGAATACTTCACGCATTGTGCCAAACAGTGCGGTCAGCGTAAAGCCCATTTCAGCGCCTACAAGACTATATGAATACTTCACGCATTGCGCCATACGCAGTGTAGTCGGTCAGTTTGCGTGAAATACATATTAGCGCCCTCAAGACTGTATGGAATGCTGTAGGACTGCTTGGCATCATTCTCGACTTTCTGCTCCAGTATTTATTATAATTTAAGGGGGAAATGTATCCTCATTGTAACGATTCAGATACTCGGATGATACAAATTGTTTTTTGGTTACTTTAAAAGAAAATATAAGGAACGAAAATATCGCGTCGAAATTTTCGATACTTTTATTTGAGATCATTTAGTTAAGTTTTTTTCAGAAAAAAACTGTGTGTAGCTTTTTAAAAACATTTATTTAAAAAAAAACAAAAAAATGCTGCATAACGTTGCAATCAGGATAAATATTCCCTTTCTTTCGGGTGCACTCGTCGGGTTTTGAATCCATTCATCTCTCAAAAAAGTTGAACATGGTTGTTCTACAATTTTTTACGTATAGTTTTTTTCAGTAGTTTCTGCAGTGTAGTTTGGCGGCGTAGTGGCCACAGGCCCTTAGTTCACTTTTTAAATGTCTATGAAAGCTCTCTTGGCCATTCGTGCTGCGAAGGCTATCCATCGAAGAGAGACATGCCCGTAATAAGTGAGGAAGAAATTAATGAGCAGTCTTCCGCGCCGTAGTTATCTACCACAAACTACCAAGTTTGCCGGATTAACGCGCGCTTCCCCGTTGAAAACTGAATATTCGTGCAAATATTTAAGTTTTCAGTACCGGACAAATTCGCGCAATCCTATGCATCTCCAAAAAGGTAAAAAAAAGGGCATTCGCGCAATTCTATCGCAGCCGATTCATTGGGGCACAAAACCATGCCGGTGTTCCGCGTATATGAGGGCTCCAGCGCAGAGCGTGGCTACCGTTGAAGAGCAACCGGAGCGCCTTCACTTTTGTGAATATGCAACATGGATATCCCTTGAACACGAATTGTTGCATTCAGGCAATATTACTGTAGTTTTGTCACGTCGCACCTGTCGGTCGTGCCTCGTTTTAATTCATCCCATAAACAGGAAGCAGCTACGCCTCTTTTTACTATTACTTGCCAATATTTTATAATGAAAAAAATATTTGATAAAAACTCCCGGGAATCGTTCTTATGATTGAGATAAAAAGTACAGCGAAACAGCCGAAAAGTTTTTACCGTACTTAAATTACCGAGACCCGAAAGATCGGAGAGAGAGAAATTAGTATAAAAAGTATGATTGAGGGGCTCAGAGGACGAGACGCATAAGTGCAGTTTTTGAAAAATTTGACACATTGATGATTTCAACGTAAACTAGTTCATCAATATACCTACTCTGGGAAAAATTCTCTACCGAAATCCGATTTATAAGCACTAGAAAGTGAGTTTGAACTTCCTGTCAGCCATTAGGCTCCATGTAATTTTGAAACTTTTTAAAAATGCAATTTATTATTGATATAGCAAAAACCATAAACTGCACTTGTGTCTCTTGTCTTCCAAGCCCCTCCATTTAGTGAGACTTTTAGGGACGATGAAATGATTGGAAGGTGATGAAGTATTAAGAAGTTCAAAAATATGGAAAAAAAGATAGGAGACTGGGAGAGCTAACTAGAATTTCAGATTAGTGGAGTGCATGAAATTTCTCCTTTAATGAACGTATAGCAAGTCTCACAATCAGTTTTGCAATTTCAAACTTTTTATGTGAAGGTCTATGAAATTAATAATTAAAAAATTCTCGCTCGAAAATCGCAATTTCATCTCAAAACTCATGAAAATTACGGAATCTTATAGCAACGATTATGTTTTAGTATATCCATTAATTTCAAAACCTAAAATGTATTCTCTCTCCTCCGTGCATACTATAAAATGCTTGTTCCGTAGATATCTCTGCAGAAGTATTTAGAGGAGGGGAGACTGCTACGCAAGCTGTGTTTAAATTTCTTCAATTAAATAGAAAATTAGACAATTTTGTGAGATACCTGATTAAGTGCGCGAATCAAATGCAAGGCTGAAATGATGATGCGAGGTGTTTAAGCACGCGCCACTTAAATAGTAAAACAGTACTAAGTGCTTGCAGTTTACTTGATACGATATTATTTCTTTCAGAGATTAAGCACTTACAGGCTGATGTAATATTATAAAGATCATTCAATTACTGATTGTGAAGATATCTCACACTCTCACACCGAGACTCCCTTTGCACTTGGCAAGCCTCTTGCACAATTCCCTCTATTCCTATCGATAAGACGTCATTGAATGATGACTTGACTGTTTTAATAATTTTCTACTACTTATATATCTATCGCATCATTTGTGCGCATAGTTACGTGCATTCATTCACTTTCGTTCTTTCACCAGTGTTTTCTGTTTGCGACATCGGTGAAATACATCACACGAACCCGGACCGAAGTCAGTGCCCTGAGGTGGATCTTCACGAAATATGAAGATTAATTCGATAGTCGACAGTTTATCGCTCAATCGATAATTTCTGAAGTTTAAGACATTCATTAAAAATGTCCTAGCATTACACCAAGTTGTAGGGTGCCATGTATTTGTACAAGTCTGGCTGAAGCGTCCAGCCCACGTTCAAACTAGGGCTTCAAAGAGGCTCATCGATGGAAATTTTGACTGGTGCCTTTCAAGATCGTCGGCCCGACGATCTTTGAAAGTAATCGATGTATTCGGAACCCATCGCACAGATCAGATCTTGAAATTTTTAAAGAATTTCGTGCAGAAATGGCTGAGAAATTGAAGAATTAGTGCCAGGTTGAGAGCCCCAGTTTGAACGTGGGCTATGCGCTTGAGAAACACTTCAAGATACTTCTGGAAATACCACAAATGAATCTCGTAAATCGTTTTGTCTTTCCGATATTGACAAATATCGGAACAAATATCCGCTTTGCGATATTCACTCGATACGTACGATATGTATATGGCGATGCTCGGAAATTCTAAAAAAATTTCCCTCAATCCAGTGATGGGGCGTGAATTATTGCGATTATCGATATTTCCCCATTTGAAGCTTTGGTAAAAATCTATTATTAAGGTGTTCGTTGCGAACACTCTGTTTATCGATCCTTTTCCTTAGGTTAAATAATAGATTAATCGCGTAAGACACGCCGACCCACTGCTTTTGCCCAGAAATTATCAATTGATCGATCGCCTCAAAGTGCTGAAAAACCGCACTGTAACCACTGACAAAATATTTTTATTTTATGATACCTTGATCATGAGTAGCCGTGGCCAACTTTCTCCTAAATCATCAGGAGGATGTGTATTGATCAAGAAACTAACGAACATCGGATCTCGATTCACGTGTCTAAAAATTTCAGCGCATATTTTATTTTTTAAAAAGAATATCGCTCCACATTTTTGCGCAAAATTGTCATCGAATATTGTTGAAAGAACAAAAAAAAATATCAATGAACATCGTGCAAACAAGTAAGATTATCTGATATTTTATAGAAATGTAAAACGTATAAAAGATTCAACGTCGCAAACCTAGATGTGTAGTTTAATACTGTCCACCTTCGATAACCATTCTAATAAGAAATACTGCATAAAATCCTTTCTTTATCGATTAAAAAATATAAGTTTGTGTTTTTCATATACGTATTGGTCAAAAGATACACACTGAATCGAGGATATTCCGCTAGAAAATCAAAACACGCGATCGGGTTTCTCCTCTTACGCATGAAATGACGCAAGGTATATTTTAGACAGAAACAAACCTACAAAGCACCCTGAATTCTCGATTAACATTATAATTCTTAGTTGCTACATAGTTTTTCTGGGCACAATCTAAATAAGTTCTCTCGTTCTCTACTCGACAATTTCCCCAGTATTTTCGTGCTTTAAATACCACTGCATTTATATTATCATCTGATCAAGGCATTAACATCAGGCAAACCACATGAACCACATGTGATCAACGTGAACGTACTGTTCGTGCGAGACGAGAGAAGACGACAGACTTGATTCAGAGTTGAGCTGCTTGCCTGCAACGCAAATTGAAGGCGATTTAAAAACCAATTCTTACTCTCGTTCGATTCCTCTAACTAGTGAGATTTGGTTTTAAGTGCTTGTATGCTACGAGCTTTTTGAAAACTGCGCACCAACCGCCAACTCTGATTCCGATAGGTCAATTTAGGGGGGGGGGGGCATGGCGTTCAGAATGTTTCACTACCTACCTTCCGTGATTACAGATTGGAAAATCAGAATATATTTTCTGCATCTGGTATTGGTTGTTTGTTATCATTTTTCTCGGAGAATTTAATTTATTTATATAGAGTAAAAATGGTCGTTATTATCGATATTATAAATATAAAAATTATTATTTTGATAACTGACTTCAGTAGACCACATTCTGCCACCAGGAGCTACTATTTCTGGTTCCTCGGTGAAAGCACATTTCTGTTGGTTCTAAAATGAGCCAGAAATACTCGTTCTGAACTGTAAAATGTAGTCAAATTATCATCAGTCGTCCAAAGAAACTCTTCTTGGCACACTCCCTTCCAAAATTTCAGAGAAAAATTTGTTTTTCTTTTTTGTACTATTCTGGCCCAACAATATTGGGTCAATTATCATGAAAAGTTAAAGCCAAGAGTAATTTTCAAAGTGGACTCACTGCTGTTTTCTAGGAAATGACATCAATTTCTGCCCTTACACTGCTCATCGAAAAGCCTTGGATTCATCACATATGGCGACATTTGCTCTTTTAATGAAATTATTCTGTTCGAGAATCAATACTTTAAAATAAGAGTATGCTATTACTGCGTTTGAAAAAACGCCTTCAATATTCACGAGTAGGCAATTTCTTGACGTAGAAGTACATTGATTTGTATCCATTTCGCCGTGTCGGTTTACCAGTTAGATGAAGGCCACAGTGCGTTTTATGATGGTGTCAAGCTCCATGTTTAAGGACAAAGTGAACCTACTGCTGATTTCTACCAACTGACGTCAATTTGTACCCTTTCACTGCTCCTCAACAACCCTTGGATTCATCAAGTTCGGTAAAATTTGCTCCTTTAGGAAAATCATTCCAACCGAGAATCAATACTTTAAAACATTAGCATGCCATCACCGCGTTTGAAAAAACGCCCTCAATATTCACGAATAGGCAATTTCTTGACCTAGGAGTACGCTGATTTGTATTCATTTCGCCGTGCAGTCTCGCCAGTTGTACGAGGATCAAAGTGCGTTTTATAATGATGTTAAGTTTCCTATCCTATTGATGACCTTTGATGGCTTGAGTGGCAACATCTTTTTTTGCAGCAACTTTGTTACATATAAAGCTGTTCCAGCTTAACAGATAGAAGATTATATGGTAAACTGTTTATCAAATAACGTTAAGTATATCGATTCCAGTATCTTGAACAAGCGTCATTTCCTGAAAACATACGAGAGTACCAAAGAAGGTATATCCTGTCAATTTTCTCGCGAACCAATAATACTAGAAAAAACTAATTGTACCGTTGAATTCAGTGTACTTGCAGCTATAATTCAAACCCAAGTTTTTAAATATGGATCAAAATATCATTTCCAGAAAGGATCGCGTCAGGAATGAAATGGTACGGGAGATCATAGATGTCAAACAGATCATCGTGCATGACATTAAGACGAAACAACTCATTTGGTATGGTCATGTTCAGAGAATGGCAGGAGACAGGTTGCCGAAGAAGGTCCTTGATTGGGTTCCTCCTGGGAGAAGGTGCAGAGGGCGCACAATCAGAGGTTGGAGGGATGGGATTGAAGCAGAAATGCTAAGGTCCTCAATTCCGAAGAGTTGTGGTTCGACAGGGAGCAGTGGGGGTTGAGTGTCGTAGAGCGCCGCAGATGCAGGAATCACTTCAGAGACTTTAACGCACGTGCAGAAAAGTAGGCGAACCGACAAACGCAAGTTGCTTGACGTATGGAGACCTTTTTATATTTGAAAATTTGCTCATGCTGAACCATGCGAGAGATTTTTAGCTCTTTAGTCGCACACATTAATTGTTCTTTGCCTGTGACATCGATCGGCGAAAATCGACCTTAGACTTTTAGTCGCACGCGCCTACGCCTAACGGGACCTGCCCAATCGCCCGAGAACGCAATTACAGCTCAAGTCGATAATCGAGCTCCAGAACCTCAGGCACTCAAAATTATTCGTCGAGCATTTTCATAGGCTTTCAACACATCTGGTGTTGGACACTAGCCGTTTTGTTAGTAAGCGAAAGCGGTTGAGAAAATCAGTATTTTCCGAGAGCTTTGAATTATCAACAAATCGAAGTCTTAAATATTCTGATCAATTTCAGAACCTTACAAAATGCTCCAATTGGGCTGAATTAGGTATCAAGTCTTATGTGTTAAAATAAAGTATTTTCATTAGCTCATGAGCAAATATTCCGTTCACGAAAAAGTATGAGGTAAAATTGTCGAAAAAAAGGTGATCAAAAATGACAATGCTCAATTCGGAACCTGAGAAAATTGATGCAAATGGACCAATGTGCATCAGTTTTACCTTAAACATACATGTCATCAGGATTCAGGAGCGCGGTTGAAAAACAAATCAAGTGTTTCTAATTGCCCCCAGAAAGTGTCTCAGACCTTACTTATACGAGGATTAATCCCGTGTGCGTTGAGGTGAACCAGGGGTGGGAGGGGGGGGGGCGAAGAGGGGCAACGGTAAACGTTTCATTCTCACCATTACACTTCTGCAGGACATGACGCAGACACTGATAGTAAGCCAAGAATTAAAGTTTCCAGTGGATCCCCTCTCCCCTCCTTTCCACGTCGTACCGCGCGATATCGGGGAGCTTTGCGCGAGATAAATAAGCTTAGGTTTGGCAACCGCGGTTCTCATGGCAAAATGACAGAACCAGAATCAGGATTCTCACAGTATTTTTAGGGGGGAGTGTACGCTTTGACCTTGAACGAACCCCCTCCCCCCTTAGCCCCCACCCTTTTCAACCTGGAAGGTGTGTTGTGTCGCGGCACGGCCTCTTGCTGATGTGTACCAAAGCACAGGTATGCGACTACTAGCGCTAGACCGCCTCGGCGGGTATCCGCGGAACTAAAGCAATCTAGAAAGTTGTAAGTAGGAAGAATGCAGTGAGCTGCGATCGTAAACGTGGTGTTTTTCTCCTTCGTCTGTTTTGGTTCGTGTCCGAGAATAGGTTTTGCCAATTGAAAAAGTGATAAGTTGATGCGTGTGTCACCGTCCGTCACTTGTTTTTCGAGGATTTCATTAAGTTTTCGGTCGTGAAGTGTTGTGTGGAGGTGTAATTCCGCCTTCAAGTGATATGTTCCGTTGGTGATTTGTATTCAACTGCGGTAATCGGCTATGCTTTCATGGATAACACTGAAATGACCGTAAGTTATCACCTCATTTGTGCTCGTTTCCTATCCTCCCTCATCTCAAAGTGGAGGATATTATGTCTAATGCTTTCGTAAAATCCGTTTGATATTCTTAATAATCAAGAATTCACCTATCGTGAACGAGTCTAAAATGTATACTCACCTTTCAAATTCGTTATGTCCGCTTTTTTACAACCTGTTGCTTCCATTAACCTGTTGCCCACCTACATATTAACCCCTTTCCACACCTGTATATTTACCATCAGGTGCTTCATTCACCTGTACTCCGCCGTTATTATCGTTACTTACCTGGACCTCCGATTTTCTCTTATCTAAGCTCTTGTTTCTTTAGTAGGGCTATCCATATGCTTTATTGATTTATTTACCTGTTAAATTATGAAGCTGTTGGAGTACCTCAATGCCCACTTGACTCTACCGAGACTGAAATGTAGTTAAGCGCCTGGCCAACAAGATATCTACTCTAAAAACTTATTACAAATTTTATATCGCACTTGATTAGATTCTTTGAATTCCAAACAAAATGGTTTGAGAATTAAATGCCTCAAAATTTGACCTGAAATATGCTGAGACAGGTGCGGACAGGCAACCGGAGAAAATCCAGGTGGGCTGGTCCATATTTAGGGGTAATTTTGGTCAGCTGTCCGTCTCCTTTACATTACAGAATATTAAAAAATATGGGGTGGCATTAGGGATTTCTTTTTTAGTCCGAGTCTGCCCCTGTGCTGAGCGGTTTAAAACCGACCCATCTATTTAAAAATATTACCTTTTTTAAATCTTGGTCGATGCTGCAGAAACTTATGTCCTGTAAGATTTTGGTGAATTTTCATAATTAAAACTTTGTGTTTGAGGTTAGTATATGGCTTGCTAGGTTGGGTTTTACTAGCTGATGAAGCATCATTGGATGGTTTGAATCGTAACTATGTTAAACCTCTAATCTGGCCTGTTATTGGAATTGCCATCCTCCTCGCAAAATAGTCTATTGAAGCGCCGTGTTAATCGAAATTAATTCATTCATAGTTTTACACTCCTCAGCAACTTTTTCATTCAGACTTAAGAGTTTGTTGTTAAATAAAAATCATCAAATGCGCACTATAAGTTTTCTTAAAGAATAGAATAGAACTTCATAAGCACCACGTCCGGGAAAGTATCCCAGAAGCTAAGTTTGGCTACGATGGGAGTATTTTTTTTTCTACCTTCTTAGTCAGGTTTAACTTTCAGGATTACTTTAGAGCAGACATTTCCCAAAAATGACATGATATTTACATTAAACCTATCACCCCCACCTACCGCTGATGTGACGTTACAGAGCCCTCTTTCATACATGGAGAACAAAACTTTGTGCGTGGGACTCGAAGTTGAGTTCATATGGATCTCTGAAGTTTTCGGATCATGTATCTAAAAACTTGAGGTCCAGCTGCCAAAGTTCAGGTCAGACATCGAGGCACTTCGGTATGTACCGGAGTACTTCAGATGTGTGACCCGAACCCTTCGGTATGTATCAATGTACTTCAGATGTCTGACCCGAACTTCGGCAACTGGACCTGAAGTTCTTAAACACGTGATCCTAAATCTTCAGAGATCCATATGCCCTCAACTTCGGGTTCCACGCACGAAGTTTTTTTCTCCGTGTTTGTAAAGTTGACGCAAGGACGAAGTTTCATGGTAGGAGTCATTTTCATAAAAATAGGTTTAACTACTGCAAATACATAACTTGGTGCCAAAATTCCAGTGGAAATAACAATTCTAGCCTTTCAAACAAGAGTGTTTTGTGTCGACATCTGCTGAAGTTGCCTTTTCTGTGCATGTGATTTCCTTGCTAGAGTGGAATAAGTAGGTGAGGTTGTCAACTATTCAACATATAGGTCAACTAAATAACTTACTTATAGGGTGATGCAAAAGTTCTACACCACCCTTATAATCCCATTTGTATTCCGTGCGCAGTCCTTGAGATTAGTTCCCCATTCCATTCAACCCTCAAGCACTGAATATCTTACGGCCTGATCCAAACCAACGATACACCCTAGCATGAGTGGTCTATTAAGCCATCGTGCACGTTTGGTCGGTGAATAAATACAGGGTTGTCACAGTCAGGGAAAACCGGGAAATGCCAGGGAAAATGACGAAAATGTCAGGGAATAATCGTCAAATCACCTTCATTTGCTTTCTCAAGTGGGTTTGGCAGGGTGTCTAGCATCAGGATTTTCCTGAATTTCCCGATTCTATCCGGATTTGAGGGAAAATCGGTCGTAAAATCAGGATTTGAGAAAAGATTTCCAATCGGTTTTTTTATCAAGCTAGATTTGTGAAGTTACCTACTCCTAATATTTCTCTGCAAAAAATCAGGATTTGACAAAAATTATGAAATCAGGATTTAGCAGTCAAAAATCAGGAAAAATCAGAATTTCATCAGGATTTCCCGAAATGAAGAAACACTAGACACGACACCCTGTTGACGTTGCGAACAACAAATTTTCAACATTTTTTAACAATCTGGCATTTGTTCAATTGTCAAGGAATTTCCCCAAAAAAATGTCAGGGAATTTAATTTTCCAAATTCTGTGGCAACCCTGTTAATACTTTTTCTGAGATTTTCCAACATCCAAGCGGTTTTCTATGAACGTATGCCCGAAGCAAGCATAGAAGCTGCGGCACGCGTCTAATAATCGTTAAGGTGATTCCAAGTGATCTAGGGAAGGCAACCGCCACCACGTAGCGCTGCTACGTGAGTGAGTCTTCAGGAAGGAATTGTCGTCGCCACTTTGATTTTTATGAAGGAAATCGATCCATAACGTGTAGCCGCATAAATTCTGAGCACAATGATACCAAATTTGTCAAGAATTATTGCAAAAATATACCCGAAAGTACGGGAACGGATTTTACATAGGGTATCGTAATGAGTAAGAGAGAGATAGCGATATGCCGATGTCAGCTGCATGCTGCATGGTTGCCGTTGCGGTTGCCCAATTCCTACTTTTGGGTTGCCCCGTGGATCGCCCTGATTGTTTTGATTTCGTTTTCTGAGTTCTCACTCTGCGAATAATTAGATTGCTGACTATCGTATTAGAAATGCAATAGTGAAAATATTCATCCGTGTAAGATGTGTCGTAAAATGTGTCAACTATCGTTTTCGCGACAAGTTTGAACCAGATTTGTGCTAATACCATAAATTATGTAAATTCATTATTTGTTTCATGTTTGTTTCCATACAAGTTTAGAGGTTAGCAATGAACAGTTCCTTTGCTCCTTGATGTAGATACATAACAATATTTTTTACATCGGATGTTTGACACTGCAAAAGCAGTGAACCATTACAAAATTGTGATGTCAGGTAATACAGCCTCCCACTACCTTGTTGTTTCGAATTCAGGTGTATCGATGATACTTCGCCAATGGTTTCGTTACAGCACTGAAAACCTAACAAAGAAAGTTACGCAGTCTTTGATTCAACCCTCTTTCTCCTCCCCAATTCTATCTTTCGTAGATGCCTTTACAAGCCTCTGAATGTTTCATAGAGTGCCTGCTTCAAACTTCCATCCCGACTGTGATCTTCCTCATAATGGTCGTAGAACGTCCAAATAGTTGGCCAACCTATAGAGTGCGGAAGAATTATTCCATCCATTAGACCTTGAAAGTAATTGTAAGAACGAGGATGAAAAATCCTCCTTCCCATGTTGAATGCCTGACAACTAACTTACTCAAGTAACCCAATTGTTGAAACTTTAACTGGCTATGTCAGCAAGATAAGACAAGATATTGCCCCATCTGCGCTGCGTAATATATCGATTTCCGATTCTTGTCGTGCCGACATAAATGTAAAAATCAGGCTGCTGATCTACCATTCTAACTGAAAGACCTTATAATTGCAGAGTGAAATGACAGGAGTGGATTTTTTGTGTATGTGTGATGACACTTAGTGATCACAGGTGTCGCGAAAGGAAAAGTGGAGACAGCTCTGTGACAGAATTCATGTTTCTTGCCATAAGAGATAGGAGTGTAGTGTTGGGATGATCCACTGATCTAGCAATGTGAAATTAGTATTAGGTATGATAAAGCTCAGAAGAACACATTGGTCTGTCCTGTTCTGTCCTCAACATCATGTGATCAAGAGTGTTTTGGGGTCTTTCCAAAGGTCAGTTCGTGTCCTCTCAATGAGAAGAACTTGATTTTGGAAAGGCCTGCTGGCATTACTTTCACTCATCAAAACCATAACTTTTAAAAAGCATTTAATGCTAAGCAGCTACTGGAGGTAAGAAATCACAAGACATCAAAATTCAATCAGAATTGAAAATACCGAAGTAAGTATTTAATTTTACTTTTTTCAGTATTGACTTAACTTAAAATAATTCATGTCGCTAAGTGTACTTACTCCTCACTATCAATCGTAAATTCACTTCCACTAAATTTTGTCTCAATAACTATTTGAATCACGCAGGTCACTAGTTCAAGACAAGTTCTGTTATTGGTCCAATCTCAAATTAAATTTGATCGATCTCTCCCTGCCGGTTCCGTTTAAAGATTTCAAAATACCTTCGTTTCGTCAACTTAGTAATGGGCACTTTTCCCTACAGAACTGTTACGTTTAGGTTACCAAATTTCTGTTGAATGAGAGGAACAGTTGCACAAGCATAGTAACAACAGAAGCGCTATAAAGTTTTGAATTTCTTTCCTTCAGATGTTGGCTTGCATAAATTCTATTTTTACAAAATCATAGGTCAATAAATCAATTCAAGAGACCTGAATAAATCCTGTCTGTGAAAATTTGAATTAAAATTATACCTTAGAAACTGCTTCAGATTAGATTCCTTTTAAATCTCATAAAATGTTTTATCCTCTTTTATGCTTCAAACTTTCTGTTCTTGAATTTCTTAAATTTTCTTTTGGAAGTTAAGTATAAGGGTTCTCAGACGTTCAATTAAAGCAACATACATACTTTTAACATTTCAGTTGGCGGATTCTGAAGATAAGAAGCTTGAGATGAGGTCTGCCGTGCTAAGGAAAAATGCTGTATGGACCTTCAGGCGTTGCCAAATTTCCTTTGATAAAATACAAATTTCCTGGTAAACTTATGAATATCTTCCTTCCAATTTTTCAGATAATTTTGTTCACAATTTAACCTAAAGCCCCTGAAAATTTCAAGGGAGAATATTCATATCTTTCCTCCAAAATAAACATTTTGTAGGAGGAAATCTGGTAACTCTCGAATGTTCATAGGACGTTTTTCCTTGGCACGGCAGAGATGTACTTCACATTCTAGAAGCAAAAGGGAGCATTTCCCTCACTTCCTTCTCTCACAGGGAAGATTGTGGATCAAAGCAAGAAATTTCCTATACCTATAAGTTCCAGGCTACTTGGTTTAACAATACAAGGAAACCCTCGAAGAAAAACATACCTACAATGCATATTAACGTTCCAACATATTCCAGACTTGCCCCTCCTTGCTCTGGACTTGACAGGAAAATTTTATGCATACATTTATATTTTTGAAATTGATAAAAAAAAAAACCTTGAGAAAGTAATGACGTTTTAATTTCAAAATTAGTACTTTTAACTATTTTTAATCATTTACATTTTTTATTTTTAAATTCATATGATCCCTGCAAACAGAAGAAATTTCATTCCATCTAAGATTCATATTTTTCTTGCTTTTAATTTTTCTCATGAGGGAAAACGTTTGTCAAATCGTTTACAATTATTATGGAGAAAAGCTCAAGTTAAACTAGATGATCGCAGCAAACAGGTTACTGTAAGAATGGAACTCAGAAAATATATAACTTTTTTAAGTTGCGCAAAACTGGATGGTTTTATCCTGTTTATTCTCAGAGGTCCAGTGGCGAGGCGTGAATGATCGGTTACCGATATCTCCAGATTTGAAGCTATGGTAATGAATCGCTTATTAAAGTATTCGTTGCTAACACCCTGTTTATTGACTCATTTCCATAGGTTTAAAGGGTCGATCAATGGATATATCGCAAAGCACGCCCTGCCACTGCAGAGGTCCATAGTTGTTTTCAATAAAGCTTACCAAAATCTTTAAAAGTGTGAATGAATGAAAACCAGCAAAACTTATCTAATAAAGAAAATAAAAAATTTATTAAGATAATGAGAGAAAATTTACACACATTAAGAGAGACGCTGCCAGACCATTCTAACTATGACTTATTTATTCTAACTTCAAATACTATGATACTCTGATTTCTAACCCTTTAGGATACCTACATGTAACGTTTGAGTTTTAGCGATTAAATTTAAAGAGTAATTTCTAGAACTAAAGAAAGTAAGATAGGTAAGACTAAGGGGGAAAACGATGCTCCTTGTGGCGTCTGAAGAAAATTTGAAGCCAGTCAGTCCCTACTGAGATGTGGAAAATTTCACCGATAGCGACAAGATAGACCCTGCATTTACTCTAAGTCCAGTTCCAGTTCTGGAATATGGGAGCACAGGATTGTCTGATTCATATGACTGGGGTGGTCTCTCTGCAAAAGAACATAAGGCATTTCATCAAAATTAAAAACTAAACAGTTTAGAAAATGATTATTGTTAAGTAGCATTTGACGAGCACAAAGACATGGAAGGTAGCCAACAAGACAATCCGATTTGATTGCCACATCCGGAAGTTACAGGGGAGGAGGGGAATGAAAATCACAGGAACCTCCCAGGAGAAGGGAGGGGATTCCCAACAATAATTCACTGATTCTTCGCCTCTCATGAGAATTCTTGGTAGAAAAGGACAATAGAGAACAGAGTGCAATGGCTAAGGCCGAAAAATATCCTTCCATTGAACCGTTTCAAAAGCCTTCTATTATATTTTTTGTTCTTCTGAAAAAGAAACTGACGAAAATATATGATTCAAATTGTTATGAAAATATTTACGATTGTGTTAGAAATTATACAGAATATTTTAAGGAAAACTGTTGGTTCATGTATTCCTTAAAAAATTAATAAAGCATGAGCGGAGGTATAAGCACATTGCATTTGGAGGTGCACAAACAATTTCTACCGTACAGAACTCTTCTTGAACTTATTTTGAATAGACCCGTGTACTTAGCTAAATTTCTCAATACAGTGTGTTACGACCCTCTAGATCTGAGCTACTCATATAGTCTCTGTGATTAATGAACGTGGATTCACTGATTAGCTAATTTTTTCTTTCCTTACCTCCTTGGAGAGAGTTCACCAATTTCAGAGTTGGCATGAGGCGAATTATGAATTTTCTTTCTGAGGGAGGTAGGGGGTCGCAGTGCACTTGCATCAAGGAGGGTCAGTGAGCAAGGGAAGGCACCCACCTGGGGTAGTGGGGAACACCTACAGCTTCAAGGAGAGATCTTTTACATTCTTTGATTTCACATAAAAAATGTTGATAAAATTTTGCAGAATACAAAAATATCGCGTAGATATTTTGCAAAATCCCTTACCTTTTCTGGAGAGCACCCTCTATCTCCAAAGGTCCAAAGGTCACTGGTGCCCACTCTGGTTGGATCAGATCACAAGAATTGGTGTTCATTGAGTTAAACGTCCGGTTCTGGCAATATCCTTACAGAGAATCCCAGTAGAGAGTGACAGGATTCACTAAAATTAATGCTGCATCAGTATGATCCTTTGACTTGACACTTGGACACCTCCTGGAAAAGAAACATGCATTCCTGATGAAATGAATGGCAAAGGATGGTTTTTCAGAGCAGAACATTGTATAGAAAATTTCTGTAAAATAAGCCAAGTACCTAAGTAGGCACTCTTAATAATCTACTCGATCGTCCCTCCTTCAACTGCAAAGCTCATATTATCCAGAAATTGAAGGTACCTCTTACCTGTTCAAGCATTCATTTCCTTTCTAAAATTACTTACCGTTAAAGTAATTTCTATTATCGTGTCCATCCTCTCATTCAATGAACCAAATCAAAGTTCGGTCAGAGCATACTTCAATTGGACCGCGTTAAACAGAAAGGAACCAAGCCACATCAGCTATTGCCAAAGTTAACCGGGCCATTTAGTTTTTTACGAGAGGACGTTTGTGTGGATTCCTTTGAAATTTTTAAGGAATTAGCTTCGTACTCTGGAGAAAATCCACTGAAATTTGCACAAAAATCCGCACAACCGTTTTCATGTAAAAATTTAAATTGCCCGATTAAATTTGGGAATAGCTGATGTGGCTTGGTTCCTTTCTGTTTAACGCAGTCCAATTACAATTGACTTAATATTCCAGAGACACTGAAAGTTAGATAAGCAACAGGAAAAATTCACTGAACACACATATATTTTTTAAAAATGCATAAAACTTCCCCTTTGAATTTTTGGGTCAGCCACCGTCCCCTTACAACATAGTCAGTGTCGCGCTATTGCTTCGCTGGAATCCTTGTCAAAAGATTTCAGCCTTTTGAGGTGTGGGGTCGGAAATCTAGCTGTCTTTGCTCATTGGTTTTAATTCATGATTCAAGATACAGGGTCTTTGGTTCGTCTCTGAGAGTGCATAAACATACTCGGAACATACGCGCTTTCATTTACCAACTAATGAGAATTGTTGGCGCAAATATAGTGTTCACCCCAGTCTCCGTATATTTTGCTTGTTCCTCTAAAGTATTTGCGCCTACTGGAATAATAGGGGTTGCGTTTGAAGAAGTAAATAGAGTGTAAGAACTTACCTAAGTTACAGTGCGGTGAGCAGGTCCAGTGCACTCGATTCCGTCCCAAAATCTTGTTAAACACAAGTTCCACTCGCGATTTTTCCACAATGATGGCATTAGAATAACAAGCAAGAAAAAAACGGGAAATTCTATTCCTTATACGTAAAGGCGGTAGAGTCTTTATCAGATAAACAATTTGAACATTGTATATTGTGCAGGTAAACAGAAGACATAACCTAAAGTTAGGTAAACAAAACAACAACAATCATGGCGGTCACTTTTCTCACGGCCGCTTTTCCTCACCTCAAAATCTGTTACCGTACTTTCACCTCGTAAACTGAACCAATCTCGATGAAAAATACATCAAAAAATAATACAAAAAATTAGCTATAAGTTATGGATCCGATTTTGGAAATCTTCGCAGGGAATTTGAAGTAATAGACGATTTACTGGTCGCTTCAGAAAAACGACTAGTGGTGCTCTCTGCGCGGATACGAGCTGTCCCTAGATCACTTGGAATCACCTTAAAGCTAAACCGGCCGCCGCGCGCCGCACAGTGGATCGAGTCAATAGGAGAGGTCGGACAAAATTTGGAAACTTTAAACGCTCATAACTCCGTTTATGTAAGACTTCGAGGTCCTAAGAGTGGTTTCATTGATTTCCTCGTGAAATTTTCTTCTAGAATCACCCCTTATTGTTCAAAATGTAACGAAACAAACATCACACTGGAAAAGAAAAACACATTGGATCCAGAGTCCAGACTCTTGAAAACATTGACAAGAAAAAGGACTCTTGATTCAATCAGATTTAAGCTTAAATCAAGAACCGAGCCTCTTAATTTGAGCGGATTTCCTTTTGATCTAAGCTTAAATCTGATTGAATCAAGAGTCCTTTTTCTTGTCAATGTTTTCAAGAGTCTGGACTCTAGATCCAATGTGTTTTTTTCCAGTGTAAAATTTGCAGTTTCAGTCAAAAATTTCATGTGCGACCTCTCTGATTGATTCGATCTACTGTGCGGCGCGCCGGGCAGTAGCAAGCCCTTGAGGAAAGGGAACTCGAGAAATTGCTGAACTTGGTCGCCGGCCGGCCAATTGCGACAAGAGAAAATGAGGAATAATGGAGGAGCCGCGCAGCTAGCGACCACTCTTGACGAACGAAAATATTCAGGTCATTGTTTACATGTCTTGTACATTTATTCATAGAAATCAGGTCAATTTTGTTAACACGTTCTGCATTTCCGAGTCTAGTCCGTCAGAGCTATGACGTTTGCTATTTGCCCTTGCCCCTTGGGTCAAGTCACGCAGGCAATGATGATAAGGATCCCAGGGTTGCCACAGTCAGGGAATTTTAAAAAGTCAGGGAAAACCTGGAAATGTCACGGAGAATGACGAAAATCTCCGGGAAAAATTGTTAAGCACCTTTATTTGTGTTCCAGAATGGGTTTGACGTTCCGAACAACAAAGTTTGCCCAAAAACTACACTGGAAAAAAAAACACATTGGATCTAGAGTCCAGGTTCTTGAAAACATTGACAAGAGAAAATACTCTTGATTCAATCAGATTTTTGCTTAAATCACAAGGAAATCCGCTCAAATTAAGAGGCTTGGTTCTTGATTGAAGCAAAAATCCGATTGAATTAAGAGTATTTTTTCTTGTCGATGTTTTCAAGAGTCAGGACTCCAGATCCAATGTGTTTTTTTTTTTTTTTTTTTTTTTCTTTCCAGAGTACCTAATGTCTTTTTGACCATCTGGCATATCTTCGTGTGTCAATGACTTACACCAAAATATGTCAGGAAAATTTCATTTTCTGGATTTGGTGGGAACCGTGGGAGCCGTGTTTCTTTGTTTTGACTTATGGCTTTCTTCAGAAATGCCATGTCTTTTTGGACGAAAAACCAATCTACTGACGACCAGAAACTAAATTGTAGGGTTCTATGCCGCGGAACATACAATTGTCGAATGTGCATGCAAAATGCGACTACCATATGTACTTGTAAAAGGTAGTCCTCTCAGATTTTGAGTCGGAACGTTCTAGGAGAGAAAGCAATCATTTCTCGAAGATTTGGTTATGCTTTGAACTGAAAGCAGGAGTACAGGAGGTTCTTTTGTCGACGCAGTTCCGAGCAACCAGGAATTCAACCTACGCATAATGACATAGCGCGTCCGCAGTAATTTTCAACAAATTAATAGGAATGTTCTAAAAATGTAACGCGATCTCATTAACTTTCCAAAAATTATTGCTTTCTCAGATATCTCTCAAAACTTCAACACTTTACGCAGTAATTTTCTCAGAAAAGTCAACGCTATCGCACGAAGTCTTATAAAATACTCGTGTCAGCATCCTTGGCATGAGTTTTCGTGAAAATAAGCGCGTTGAACGTTCACTTTTGAGAATAAAACCGACTACTTGATTCGTGTAACTGAACGTTCGATGCATGTAATCAAATTTCGGTTACTTGAATGGAAAGTTGAGTTTGACGAATCGTATCGTTGAGATGCTATAAAACATAGTGTTCTCCTTCATTTTATGGCTATGAAATTTTATTTTCTTGGAAGTCGAAATAGTTGTATACCTATCGCGTGTTTCGCCCAATCCAATTTTTCTGCTGCTGCGTTAAAGTCTCGGAGTCAGCTCAAATGCGTCCATGCTCTCCTTCATTTCGTGCATATGTATTTTTACCTACTCAGAAGTTGAAGTAGTCGTATCACGTGTTTCACCCCATCTACTTTTCTACCGCTGCGTTAAAGTCTCTAAGTCCGACGATTAGAGTTAACGTTCTCCTTCATATTTCGTGGATATGCAATTTATCTACTTGGAAGTCGAAATAGATGTATGACGCGTTTCGCCAAAAACTTCAAAACTTAATAAATTTAACATCATTAATTAAATTCAAAGTCGTAGCCTATGCAATTTTCCAACTGCCTACGTCGTTCGCGAACTACGGAATTGGTCGTTGGTTCATGAACGTTATGTACCTACCCCTGACTGAAAATAATGGGGTTTTTCAGCCCAAAATTTTTTACCTCACAACCGAATGTGAAAAAAGTAGTTCTCGGGATTTTCGTCGAGAGCGGTCTCTTAAGAATAAATGGACCACGTTTTGCAATTCGGAACTACAATCTCTAGCTCGTTGGCTAAAACTCTAATGTGCTTAGGGAAACCAATGGTACATATTCGTTGTTTCTGAATTGAGCCAGAAAGTGTAGTTCTTAATTGCAAAATGCAGTCCTACGTTTCAAACGGACCCTACCTAGAGGCAGTAGATGTTGAATGTTGATGTTAAAATTGAAGTGATTCAGTTCTTTGAAAAATGCATCATACGATTTTCTCAATCACCAAACGTCGACTTTTTTTTGCCCGATGCAATTTTTTTCGAGTAGGTGTTTAATAATAACTCCTCCATGTTTTGTCTTTTTTTCTCATTCATTCATTCACACTGTCACTAACTGGCGTGCATAGACTGAATCCATCATCAAAGACTTGTAAGTGGTATTCGTTGCTTGATGGTTAAGCGGCACACTATGAAAATCCAAATTGTCCCTAAGACGGTCCAATTTTTACATCCGTATGTCCTGTATTTAAAATCATCAAAATCGAAAATGGCGTCTTTCTCAACTTTCTTGCGGACTGTCCTCCTGCTTTGATTGTGGACCTCTTGCTTTCACCGCTGAAATGGCCGTAATTTGGTGATGTCGGTAAGGAATAAGTATAGTATACTCTACAGAATGGTCAATTTTCCTGTTTTTCCGTCAATTTCACCCCTTGAGGGATGGGTTGAAATTAGAAGTGCAGAAATTTCTCTGAAAAGGGGTCGATCGGTATCCTGTGTATAACTGTTTGAGACTATTCTGTGGGAACCCCAATTCATTCGAACTTTCGATGGGCGATAGGTTAGAAACTTACCTGCAGCAACATCTCGCTGGGTAGGAGGGGGCAACAGGCGATTACCTTCAAAGGTCGGCAGCATTCCGCCTGTCATCCATAGTCGTTATATTGCCTCGGATCCTCGAGTTTCCATAGCTGAGGCAAGATGACTACAAGATGTCTCCATACCTTAGACAAGGTGGCGAAGAGAGATGTTTGCTCCCGCATTACACAGGTAGCCGAAACTGTCATCTTAGACGGCGTACGAAGAAATAAAAAATCCTGAAGGAAATAAGATGTCTGCTCGATGTCCACAATCTACACTCGATCGGCCAATCGAGTAGTGAGCGAAGAGAGCAATTCTGCGCAGTGCTAAGGAGAAACATCGTATGATCTTTCGAATGCGGCCAAATTTTCTCCGACTGGATATTTTTTTTTTTCTTTTAAAAAAAAGGCTAGATATTTTTCTTTTAAATTATCGGACATATATTCCACTTAATTTAATTGAGATTCCATACTTCCGTCAGGGATAACAGGAAAATGTCAACCAGGCAGGGGTGCAGAAATCGCCATTCGGCCGAAAGTTTTATACGTGGCTCGAGATTGTTTCCTCACTCGTTCCCGAAAATTTTCCTCACTTTTTCAAATTTTGTATAGTGATGCCCCCCCCCCCCTCCTCACTTTTGAGGATTCCGTCGTGAATAATCAAAACGTCTCCCAAATAATAAAAAATATTAATATATCATCGACGTGTTTTGCCGAAGGTTTTATTCGGTGTCGTTTTGACCGAAAATGTCCCCCGTACCCTAACAATACCTTAAAATGTAAGGATCTTAATTAGGCGTTAGCACGCATCATCCTAGAATTTTCTGTTCCTATGCTAGTTAAGATGAGCGTCTCTTGAATTTATCAATATCTGATTTTGTTTCGATAATTACACTTAACTTGCTTATCGTCAACACCCTTCATTTGTTGGCTGACTCTGATTTTACTAATTGTTCCTATTCTCTGTTCTGTTTCAGGTAAGAGAACAAAAATATTTTCAATTACTCTCACCTTGATATTACCATGGAGTCGTGGTGAGTCGAATTATGAACTAAATAAATGAAATATGACATTTTTTGAAAAGTCAATATCTATTTTTTTGCGTGAAAGCTTATATTGTGGAAGTAAATGACAAAAGTTTCAGGGAAAAATTGTTCAATCATCCTTACTTGCTTTCGGAGATGTGATTGACACTTCGAACAATTAATGTTGTATAAAAGCTATTTCAAATTAAGTATTTTTACGGATCTTGCATGCCGTCAAATGTTAGGGAAATCGAAAAATATCAAGGAATTCTATTTTCTAAATTTCCTGGTATCCGGGGGTAAGAGATTCATGGGTAATACATGGCACTTTTTTCTCAAACACACCGAACAGTTCGGCCTAGAATTTTGTTTTTCAACTTAAAATACATCACCTGGTGCCATGAAGAAACAAAATTCCAGGTTGAACTTCAACTGTTCGGTGTGTTGGAGAAAAAAGTATTATGTCTTACCCATAAATCTCGTCCAAAAATCTGGAGAATTGATTTCTGAAATCTCCGACGTTTAATTTAAGTTTTCGAGATAAGTTCGATGGAAAATAAACCCCGTGATATTTTCTATAAGGGCTCCAGAAAGTGGGCACCAGGCGGATCAGCCAATCAAAGACGACTCGTAAATGTTTCTCTTTGGCACAGACATACATGTCTGTAATTTTGGAGGTTATATGTCATGGAGCTTTCAGGGCCCAAAAGGTCAGATAACCTATGAACTCAAGTTATCCAGAATGCTGTATTATTACAATAATTGTCGCGACTCCTAGTTTATAAAGCACGTATTTGGCTTACTTTTTGCATAAATATACTCAGTTTAGCCGCAGGACGCTCAATCATAAACAAGGCCGGATTTACTTACTTGCCGCCCATGGGCCGCCTGTATTTTGCCGCCCCCTTCTCATTCGTTTTGAACAATCAATAAAAACAATCAAATGAACGTGCCAGCGGGGGAGGGGTGTATAAGACGCGTTTACTCGTGTTGAGCACATTTTTTGGGAAAGCCCTGTCAACACCACTGGCAAAAGTTCACGGAACTTTGCGCGAAAGTTAGGTTTCGTAAACCTATCTCTGTGTGGACAAGGCCTTCTACTCATAAGAAATGAACGAAAAAATTATGAAAGAACAAACATAAATGTGGATTAATGATTTTAACTTCCGCCGCCGCACCGCGCAGACCGCACCGTGTTTGCGCAATGCGTGAAGTATTCACGCAGTCTTGTAGGCGCCATGCGTTTCACGCTGATCGCACTGTGTTTGCCGCAATACGTGAAGTATCCTTGCAGTCTTGGAGGGGCTAATATGTGTTACATGCCAATCGCCGCGCCGAGGGCTTCTCCTTTTCATCTCAAGTCCTCCTTATCGTTTCTCCCTAAGTCGCGCCGTTCCAGGCCAAATTGCGTGTTTGGTTTCTCTCTTAACTCGACTAATGGAAGGTGCTGTCTCTTGTATCACTTAAAGACGACAAAAGTAGAAATTACTATACTCTCAGAAAATCAGAGATTTTGTCGCCTTTTCTCGTTTGTAATTTTTTTTTTTCTAAATCCGAATTTTTTTTATACCTACATTTGAAAAAATTTCAAAATTTGCCGCCCCCTATAGATTTGCCGCCATGGGCCGCGGCCCAAGTAGCCACCCCCTTAATCCGGCCCTGATTATAAACCCTCTTGGCCATTTTGCCTTGGCATTGGAATCCGAAAATTGGCATCGGCATTTTCATGGTGCTTTTCGTGATAGAAGGTTGGCTTAAGGTTGCCACGGTCAGGGAATTTTGGAAAAAAAAAACAGGGAAAACCGTGAAATGTTAGGGATGAAATGTGTCAATTCACCTTCTTCTTTTTAGAATGGGTTTGAGGTTTCGAACAACAAATAATCCCTGAAAACATTTTAAATTATGTTTACTGAACCATCTGTCGTATCTTCAAATGTCAGGAAACCTCACCAAAAAAGAGTCAGGGAAATGTCGGGGAATTTCATTTTCTAGATTTGGTGGCAGCCCTGGGATCCGTGTTGCCTTCAGAGACAAGAGATCCTCCACTAGTATCTTGGCCATGGTGGAAGCTTTTACTTTCGGGATTTCAGCATTCTACTGTTGACTTACCTACATGGTTGATGTTAACAACGTGTTGGCAGTTTCGTTTTGCAAACAAGCCGAAAATGGCCGAAGTCTAGGAAACTTGTTTGGCTAATGACGTCACCCGAAGCTCATCATCGACCATGTAGGTAGGTCAACAGCCGAAATTAGGGTGATGACTGTTGCTCCCTTATAATTGTCCATAAGGAACTATTGAATCTCCGAAAGTAACAGCTTCCACCTATCGCCAAGAGGCCAGTGGAGGGTCTCTCGTCTCTGGTTACTTTGTTTTGACTCCTGGCTTTCTTCAGAAGTGCCATGTCTTTTTTGGCGAAAAAAAATCTAGTGACGACCAAAAACCACATTTTAAGATCGTACGTTGCAGCAGATACAATCGGTAAATGTGCATAAATATCCGGGAAATGTGAGGGAATTTAATTTTCCAAATTCTGTGGCAACCCTGTTGGCTGCTCTTTCGGACCCTACGAGAGCTCCATATTTCGACATGTGCGTACTCTCCCGATTGAGGTACTCGAGAATCTGCCAGCTACCTCTCTGGCGAGCGAGTCCACGTCGGCAACGACGCGCGTGGCACAAAGCAGAAGGCTGATTTACGGAGTTAAGCCGGGAGATTCCTCTGGGTCGGCCGGGGCCGGAGCCGGGGATGTGCCGCGGCCCACGGGGAAGGGGCGACCCAGGCGAGGGGGGGGGGGGTGGAGGGGGACGTTGTGCGCCACCGGTGCCCCCCGCGCTCGGGCCGCGGCCGCATATTAGTCATAATTACGCTCGTATTTGCATATTACGTGCGCAACGCATTCCTCCGCGCTCCGCAGACAACTTAACTCGTGTCCTCTCATTCTCGTCGGGAGTATCGCCAGTCCACGCCAGATCCAGAAACGTTGTATCTACATCCGGGCGTTGCCGAAATTCTCACGATGAAATGGACACCTACCTTCGATGCAAGTTGAAAATATTTGTCTTGGACATTTTCGCATAATTTGGAAATTCAGGGTTGCCACCGCCAGGGTGTCTACAAGTCCGGAATTTCCACGAAGTCCGGAAACAGTACTGATTTTTTAAGAGCGGTCCGAAAGTTATGAAAAAGTACGGAAATTCCGCAAAAAGGTCCGGAATTTTTTTTAATTATATGTTACTTTTGTCGCAATTTCAAATTTTTGAAATTTTTCGAATTTCGTCAAATGGAGGTACTGAAAAAGTACGGAATTTTTCCCTTGCAGGAGGTACTGAATTTCTTGATAAGGTACTGGAAAAGTACTGTAAAAGTACTTATTTTTGATCAGCCTGTTCTAGTAAACACCTTGCACCGTCAGGGAATTTCAAAAAGTCAGGGAAAACCTGGAAATGTCAGGGAACCTGAAGAAAATGTCAGGGAAAAATTAATAAGCACCCTCATTTGTTTTCTAGAATAGGTTTAACGTTTCGAACAACAAATTTTGCTCAAAAACTTTTTCTAATCATGTCTTTTTGACCATTTAGTGTATCAGTTGTCCGGGAATTAGAATTTCGACAGGAGGTGTCCGGGAAATCAGGAAATTTCATTTTCTAGTTTTGGTGACAACCCTGGTTCAATCGTCAGGGAATTTTACAAAAATGTGTCAAGGAAATCAGGCGAATGCCAGGGAATTTTATTTTCCAATTTCTGTAACAATTCTGAAACTGTAAACAAAATTCCCTGAAAAATTGGTTTAAAGAAGACAGTAGAGTCTCGAATATCTGTGCTGCGATTATCTGTGTTTTTTTTTTTTTTTTTTTTACCGTTGAGAGCCCGGCGGAGCTATGGATTCGAAAATAATGGAAAAGATTGCACCCGAAAACGTTGCAATGCGGGTATTTTGAAGTTTCTTGACTCTAATGTTTAAGAAGAAATTACTGAGTGAACTAAGCACGCGTTGGTTTGTGAAACGAACAATTACTAAACGAGATATGATCAAGTGAACTAATGGGATAAAACACACACGTTTCAATGGGAAATGCCGCCAAGTGTTAGATGACCGCAGATAATCAAGGCTGTTGTATTCAGAAATTTTCCTGAAAATTGGTAATTTATCGATAGAAATGTGGCAACGTCCGAAAGCTCGCACGGCGTTCTTCTTGATACAAAGATTAACCTCAACTATGTTGATTCTTCCGTGATCAGAGATCGATTACTAGATTTTGGCGCCATCTGGCAATGTTGCCGGGAACTCGATCGTAGTTCGCCTTTTAATGCCTCCTCGCGCCTACATTCTTCACCTTTCGCAAATATTTCCAATTCGTGGAATAGAGTCATGGGGCTTATTCTAGGCAGTCATCTTAAAAGCATCCAAACGAACGAACTTGACCTTTGAGGATCCACTCGCGAATCTCATCCTTGAATGATCGCGAAACGCATTAACTGAATATTTTAATTTGATAGGACCGAAGTAGATAAGCTGAGAATAGTTGTCATGTTCTATATGTCACTCCCGTTCTCTACAAAATTTCCGTCGAAAAAATTAGATAATGCTTGAAACGAAAGTTCAAAGTAATCATCCAAACAAACCACTCTAAATGGAGCTCCCACCTTTGATATTGGCGCTGGAGACCTGCTTGACCCGGTGGAAAAAGAAAAAAAAAAAAAAAAAAAAAAAAAAAAAAAAATCGTTCTTCTGTGCTCCATGGATGGTGGTCAGGGCCAGACCAGTGAAAAAAACCGCGTATGGCGAGCACTTCTTAAAAGTTCGGGCCCCACGCCGGAGGGGAAGGAGTGGGTGGGTTAAGGAATATTTCCAAGAAGACCGGATGGAGGGTCCTCTTGAATAATTTTTGAAAATCTTCTATCGTAAGACGCACTGTTTGTCAAAAAATACGACAAATAGGTACTATACGGCGATAATTTTTTTTAGCAACAGGGAAAATCTTGAAAAGCGTGTAGATCATACTTTAGCTTGGTGTCATTTTGCCTTCAGTTTTGAGTGTAGGCAACACAAGCTCCCACGTCGCCGAATAGTGGTATCACTCAAAGATGTCACGATTACTAGAGGCACATGCACCAAGTGAGGAAAAGAGCGGTGATCCTATCCTCTATTTTTCATTTTTTGCGAGTTATTTCGCTGCTTATATTTGAATTATATAAGAATTAAAAACAATAAGATCAGTCCAAACAGCTACTTTTTATGTCGAATACTAACCGAGATATCGCGCTTGGAAAAATTCGGTTTACGACGTCATCCACCGCGGTAATGACACCCTTGGTTTCTTCCACCTTACTTTCAACCGAGTTTCACGTTGAGTAACCAGTGCAAATGTGAAATGTGCGTCTCACTGACTGATGAAGGCAAAGTAGAAGAAACCAAGGATGTCACTACCGCGGTGGATGACGTCAAAATCCCGACTTTTCAAAGGGCGATATCTCTATTAAGATTGAACGTAGAAAGTTGCTGTGTAGACATATCTTATTATTTTTAGCTGATCGGCAAGAATAAATCATCAAAACCCCCTGTGACCTGCGCAACTGACCCATTGTTTGAGTCAATTCCAGAGGCCAAAGAGCCCCCGTTGATGAGCCCGTATCACACGATCAAAGTAGAGCAGCTCTTAAAGTGACACTAATTTTTCAATTTCTCAGCCAGCTCTGTAACGGAGTTCCATGAGCATTTCAAGATTCGATCCACGATGTGTCCGGCATACATCAATGATTCGTCGATCTTGTAGAGGTTAGCAGTCAACATCGATGAGCCTTTTTGAGGGCTCTACTGTGATCGTGTGATACGGGCAGTGGTATCTCCGCAAGTTTGCAATGGCAATGGTGGAAGCTTTTACTTTCGGGACCCCAACATTCAACAGTCTGTTGACTCACCCATCAGTCTGATGTTTAACAATATATTGAGTCTTATGTTCAGCAAACACACCGAAGTTTGGCAGGGTCGGGTCTACCGATTTGCCGCCCATGGAACGTCAGTATTTTCCCGCCCCCTTCTCAGCCGTTAAAAAAATGATCAACAACCCTGGTAAAAATTGGCGATAAGAGCTGCGTTTCAAAATACCATAGGAATTCTTATAGCCGGCTAAAGAGGGCTACAGAAAATCATGTAGCTGGCCGTAGAATGCGGAGAAAATCATACAGCCGGGCTGTACGAAGTGATAAAAAATTATGCAGCCGGGCTGTAGTTCCTATCGTCGGGCTTTACACTTTATCGCTTCGCTGTTGCTTTTTCGCCATCGATTATAAAAGGCTATAAGAAATTGTGTAGAAATTCGTGTGCTTTGGAAATCATTAAGTTTGATACGAAACCACCTTAATATTGACAAAACACACATTATATTTTCCTTTAATACATATTTTTTTTCATCAATGAAAATGAGAATAATCCATACAGGATGTGCAAATATTTCAAAATCATGAGTTGAATAACGCTGACTCCGCCAGATTAAATATTAGAGCCTAACACAAAGCGGAGCGGCGACGCACTGGCGCCTACAAACCTAACATGGATACTTCACGCATTGCGCAACGCGTGAAGTATCCCTGTTAGGTTTGTAGGCGCGTTTCGCGCTGGCTGCCCGCCTGCCGCTACGCAGCGTGCCACGGCGCTTGAAGCAACTATTTCACACCATAGGTATTGCACAGTATCGTACGAAACTGAAGGCGCTCTAATATATTAGTAACGCCAGGCATCCATCAAAAGTACGGAGCTTTCCTCGCAAATTAATCAAGATACTACGGCCCAAATAGAGAGCAGTATTCCAGAAACTCACCAAGTCCTAGCATCCGTAATTAGTAACGTTTAGCATACACTTTATCGCCTGTCTGTTGCTTAATCGCCATCGGTTATTAAAGGCTATAAGAAATTGTGTAGCCGGCTATAGAAGCTATTGGAAATCTTACAGCCGGCTGTAGGTCTATGGTGTTTTGGAACACAGATTCTACTGCCAATTTTTACCAGGGAAGGACCATCAAATGGACGGGCGTGTCAGAGGGGGAAGGGTGCATAATTCGCGTTTACTCGTTTTGGGCGCATTTTTTTAAAGCGATGTCCACACTAGTAAAAGTTCACGGAACTAAGCGCAAAAGTTGAAGCTGTTATATCTCTTGTACCGTCGAAAGACGACGCAAAATCAGAAATTACCATATTTTTACTCCAGGGAAATAAGAGATTTTGCTGCCTTTACTCGTTCGTAATTTTTTTCTGAATTCGGTTATTTTTTTACATCTATTTTTGAAAAAATCGCAAAATTTGCCGCCATGGACCGCGACTCATATTCCCCTTCCCGTGGATCCAGCCCTGAAGTTAGGTAATCTTGTTTTACTCGTTACATTACCCGAAGCTCACCATCCACCCAGTAGGTCAAAAGTCAAAATGAGGGTGATGACTATAGCTGCCTTACAACTATCCGTAAGGGAGTGTTGAATCGTCGAAAGGAAAAGCTTCCAGAGTACCTGCATACGAGAAAGTATTGCCATCTCAATCATTTTACGGTAGAAAAAGTGTGCCGCTCTCTGATCGGTCGGCTATAGAGCCCCAAAGTTGGCCCAATGTAAACAGACCCCAGCCCCTCTGCCCCTAGTTTGACCTAATGTAAACAAACAAGGTGGCGAAAAAGTTCTACGAAGTTCTAGACGTGATTTTGGGGGTAAAAGAAATTGTTTGTATCCACCTTCTGAATTGAGTTCGGATCAATCTTTGATTTGCCGAAAATTAAGCTTTTTGAGTGTGATTATCATTCATTTCTTAGCCGATATTACTCGTTCCTCTCTGGGTCGGGTTTGTTTACGTTGGGCCAACTCTGGAGCTCCATATATGGATCGCGTTAAACAGAAAGGAACCAAGCCACATCAGCTGTTGCCAAATTTAACTGGGCAATTTAATTTTGTACCTGAAAGCGGTTGTGTGGATTTTTGTGCGAATTTCAGTGAATTATCTAGATAGTGGGAAGCAAATTCCTCAAAATTTTCAAAGGAATCCGCACAAACGTTCTCTCGTAAAAAATTAAATTGCCTACTTAAATTTGGCAATAGCTGATGTGGCTTGGTTCCTTTCTGTTAAACGCGGTCCATATGATAGCCTAAAACTGATGAACCAATCAGAGAGCGGCACAGAGATGGCAATACTCTCCCGTATACAGGTTCTCTAAAAGTTTCCACCTGTCGTCCAAAGGTCAGTGGAGGGTCTTTCTTGGTCTCTGGTAGATTTTGCAAGGTTGGAAGAGAGTTACGTCCCTTGGGCTGGGAAACGGCGATCGGTGCGGGGTTTTTAGTAAACGTCTGCTCGGATGAGCTCTAACGGCACGTACGGCGAAGCGACACACATTCGGATTGTGACATGAATCGAAGGGGGACCGGGCTGGATGGGGGCACGGCGTACGGGTACGATGCCATGGTGTGGCCTCTCGGTCTCCAAGCCCAAGTATAAGCGCAATGCGGTTAATCGCCCGGGCGGCGCGGCCCGCCAGAGATTACGAAAGCAAAACGCCGAGCGCGGATCGGATCGACCCGGCGCGATCGGTGAGCGCCCGTGCCCTGTGCCGCCGCCGCGAGACGCCCAGGAATCCGCAGTTGGCAGGAATGTGAGGGCGCAGCGCGCGATGGGCGGCCCCGCCTGCGCCCGGGCCCCGGCCCCTGTGCCCTGCGCCCCCCGCCCCGCCCCGCACCCCGGCGTTGCCAACACCCGGACCCGGAGAGTCCCCTCTTCGAGCCTCCGTCGCTCTTTCTATGTCCCAGGTTTCCGCCGTCAGGGAATACCGGAAAATGTCAGGGAATTTTATTAAGTCCAAAAAGAAAGTCAGAGTAAACCTGGAAATGTTTGGAGAAATGATGAAAATGACAGGGGAAAATCGTCAAATCACCTTAATTTGCTTTCTCGAGTGGGTTTGACGCTTTGAACCCTCCTCGAGCCTGCAATATCCAGGGTTGCCGCAGTCAGGGAAAACCGGGAAATGTCAGGGAATTTTATCAAGTCAAAAAAAAAGTCAGAGAAAACCTGGAAATGTTTGGAGAAATGATGAAAATGACAGGGGAAAATCGTCAAATCACCTTTATTCGCTTTCTCGAGTGGGTTTGACGCTTCGAACCCCCCTCGAGCCTGCAATATCCAGGGTTGCCGCAGTCAGGAAAAACCGGGAAATGTCAGGGAATTTTGAAAGGTCAGGGGAAAGCTGGAGATGATTTCAGAGCATTTGTAGAAGTCGGGGAAAACCTGGAAATGTCAGGGAATAATCGTTAAGTTACCTTTATTTGCTTTCTCGAGTAGGTTTGACGTTTTTGACCAACAAATTTTGCCTGAAAAATATTTCTAGACCTTGTCCCCACGGGACGTTTTATGGGATCTGTCCCAGAGAAAAACCTCACTCGCGAAATGGGGAAAAACATTGAGTACTAATCACAGTTAGAACTATAATAATCGGAAAATGAAGAGTGTGTTCCGAAAAAGAAGTTTCCTGGACTCAGACCTAGCGAGATCCTTCTTAGTCATTACACCGAAGCTCATGAGCCTTTCAATAGTTGCGTCACACGGAGAGGTGAGGGGAGGGGGTCTCTGCCTGCGTGACGAGAGGAAAGGGAGCTCGGCACTGCACAGAACCACGCAAAAATCTGCGCCAACCGCAGATTTTGTCGGGAATTATCGCTTCATAGCTTTAGTCCAAAAATTAGAGAACTTGATGCAAATGTGTTTAATTTGAAAAGAAGATGGAGCGGAGCGTGTCGCAGTTTCTAAAAGGCCCATATCGATGGCCAAAGTGCAGAACCACGTCTCTCTCAAGATTATTTAGGAAAAATCAGAACTTAAAGCTAACAGATCAATCATATATATAGGACGCCGCGCTGGAAATCATCTTCCAAAATCTTCAAAACACAGTCTAAAGAATTGTTTTGTTTCCACTTTGCAACCGATTTCAATGTATCAATATCGATGCGGTTATTCGGAAACAGTACTTTTAAATTTGTTCCAATTCTTTGGAAGGTGATTTTCGGCACAAACATTCCTTAACAGTTGATCTTCAGCGTAAAATGTCGACCTCCCAAAAACAATCCACCTAATGGATAAAATTCAAAATAAATTGATCGCACCCAGAGGACATTACACAAAGCTGAAGATCTACATTGAAGTCACCACACAAATCAGCGAAACGCGACGGAAATTTACACACAGCTCGACCCTCATCATTCTTTAACAAGGTTGCCACAGTCAGGGAACACCGGGAAATGTCAGGGAATTTTGAAAAGTCATGGAAAACCTGGAAATGTCAGGGGGAAAATCGTCAAGTCACCTTCATTTGCTTTCTCGGGTGGGTTTGACCTTTCCAACAACAAATGTCGCCCGAAAACCATTTCTATGTCTTTTTATCAATCTGGTATCTGTTAAATTGTCAGGGAATTTCCCCAGAATGTGTCAGGGAAATCAGGGAAATGTCAGCCAAAGTCTGTGGCAACCCCCACGTTTAAAACCTGGAAAAGAGGAGAAAAAATTCAAAAAGTTTTCACATATCAACAAGACCTCGTGTTCGGGCGTTTTAAACGGGTTGCCACAGACTTTGACTGACATTTCCCTGATTTCCCTGACACTTTTTGGTGAAATTTTTTGACAATTTAACAAATGCCAGATTGATAAAAAGACATTGTTAGAAATAGTTTCCAGGCAACACTTGTTGTTCGGAACGTCAAACCCACTCGAGAAAGCAAATGAATGTGATTTGACGATTTTTCTCTTGACATTTTCGTCATTTTCCCTGAAATTTCCAGGGTTTCCATGACTTTTTAAAATTCCCCGACATTTCCCGGTGTTCCCTGACACCACTTCAAACTTCAAAAAGTTTTCACCTATCAAAAAGACCTCGTGATGGAGCGTTATATCGATCTCAAGGAGCCTGAGTCCGTGTTCCGAAGTTCCTCTTCCTTGGGCCTCAGAGACCTTCCGCTTTTTCTCCATCACTGCTAGAAACGACTCCGAAACCTCGTCCTAGGTGTATGATTTTCATAATTTATTAATCATTAGCTGCTTGGATTTGCCTCCCGGCAAGTAGGAAGGCTCCGCCTGCTTGACCCCCGTTATTCTTTCCGTGTGGCCGACGCGTGGCTCGTGCTAAATTTTCAGTTTCCGCCGCTCGAGTAACTGTGAATGTGAAGAGGCGCAAAAACAAATTTATCATTCCAGTGGGCAGTGTTACCTCATATTATTATGGACGTCGCAAGTAAATCGTTTAAAGGGTATTACGTATGGAGGAACCTGCAGCTGATCACAAGGAAAATGCCTCTTGGTTTAAAAAATATCGTCGCTCCTTTGAAGTATGGGCGTATCTCGATCTCCGCATGAGCCAGTGGCGTGGCGTACTTTGCGATATATCGATAGATATGCCACTCGAACCTATGAAAAAAGATCGATTATCAGGGTGTTCGCAGCGAACACCCTAGTAATCGATTCTTAACCATAGTTTCAAATGGCGAGATATCGATAATCGATCATTCACGCCACGCCACTGGCATGAGCCCCAGAAAGCGCAGCGTTATACGAAGAACAGGGCTCTTGTGAAAACCCAGATACGCCCTTACGTCGGAGGGGCGACGATACGTGGAAGCTCATCATACAAATTACGTACTTACGCTGAGAAATGAACTCGACCGCTCAATTTTTTCACGCAGCGTATACTCTAATGAATTTTACTTAAAGTGATTAAAATGACTGATATATGAATTATCTATTATATTCTTCGTTAATCCATCACCCGAAACACTCCTCATTTGATTTATGGGATGATTATTTTATTCCTGCCCCCAGAGGGCATGCAGCACCAGGTTTATCGGTGGTAAAACTGTCATACCACAAATCTCTCGATTCCGTGGTGTTAAGAAATTCTTCGGTTCCACTGTATTATTTTTACACCCCCCCCCCCCCCCAAGAAGAATTACTACAACCTGATCGGCATACCCTGTTACCCCCCTCCCCCCTCCTTTCGAAGTGCCTGCAAAAACTGCATTTACGTACTTTGTTCTCGAAGCCCCTCATTTGAACCTCATTTTGCAATTCGGAACTACAATGTTTGGCTCATCTGTAAAAACACTTTCGTGCATAGGAAAACTAATGGTACACACGCTGTTTCCAAACTGAGCCAGAAATTTTAGTTCTCATAATTGCAGCAATGGAGTCCATTCGGCCTTAGCGGCCGGACAAAAATGTAATGGGTGGAAACAAAAGGTTAAACATTCGTGCAGCACCGCGCATAAGCATGCTGATGTCAAAGGCACGGTGGATCAAGAATGAATAGCATTCGTGCTTTCGCCGTGGCCGCCTAGATGGACCACAGTCCTTCACTAGGGCACTCTCCCACCGCCACACCGGTCGTTGATTGAGTTGCCCGCCTGCATACTTGCATCCAGGAGTCCTTGCTTCATGCCCTATGCAGTATGCAAGCTCCGTTCGCATATTATTCGCTGTCGTGCCATCGTGCGAGCAGTACGTACAACGAGAGAAGGACACCAACGGCCTTGTATCCTTTTCGCTTTTCTTCAGTGTGCCTTTTGAGAGAGAGAGTACGGGCACTGATTCCCGTAAGGCTCATAGGGTGACATAAAAATGGCGGCGAAACTGGGTGATAGAGGCTGGTTGCCATCTTTTCAAGAATAACCGCCGAAGCCTTGAGTAAGGCTAAAATGAACGGGGGAAAAGGGCATTTGCGGAATTTCAGCGGAAAAACCGTCCTGCAGCGTGATTGATGAAATTGTGTGTCTATCCGGTAGACATGACATTGGTTAAAAGGCGGAGCGTGATTGGTCGGCTATGTCTTATCGCCGCTTTATCGTGCCTATGTCGGGTGGAACTCTCGACAAGTCAAAGGCACCTCTTAAGTTTCCGACAGTATGTCGTCCATTCCACCTGACAAAGGCACGATAAAGCAGCGATAAGACATAGCCGAACAATCACGCTCCGCCTTTTTACCTATGTCATCTATGTCTATCCGACAACCACAAAATTTCAACAATCAGGCTGCAGATCACATAAGACTAATTTTAAAAATCCTGTATATTTTTTGTCCTGCCTACCCTTTTAGAAATGGTGATTCGGATTTCTACAGTTTGTAGTAGTTTACATGAACCAGGGTTCCTCCAATTTTCAGATTTCTCGAGGTGTCCCATCGGAGAAATTGCGTTCTCAGTACAACGCCTTTTAATACCGAGACCGCTGTGAGTTTCGAAAAACTAACGAGCGAGGAGGTATTTAATGATCGATCGCGGAAAGACGCTCGAGTTATTAACCATTACACATTGGTCCGTTGTCAGCAAACGCTTTTTTTCCTCGACACAATAGCGATGGAATGCTGTACTCGCTATGACGCAAAGTCTCGCAGGATCGTGGGAAAGGCCTCTCCGTTCAGATCAACTCCATCCGCAATTCTTCGATCCTCTACTTTCTCCCCAAAATTTAAGTTCCCTTCGAACGGAATCCTGTTTTAAGCTAATGAAATCAAAATTTTTATCGGGTAAAACGAAATTTTGCCAAAAAGAAGGACGCAACAGAAATCAGAGCAACAAAAAATTTTTAAGCTTAACTTAAGGCCGGCACCCCTAGATTTTAGATGTTTCGGGTAGATTTTGCTTGAAGGTCGGATGTTGTTGGCGATGAAAGGTCATGCAGGAAAGGATGTTTTCGCAACATTTTCAATCATCTGGATATCGTATGTCACTTCCCACACCGAGTCGGGACAGTGTATCATTGTGAGCTGCTTCATGGTGTAGAACGACCGGAGCGCCTTCAATTTTGAGAACGCAACCCGGACGTCCATGGAACATGAATAGTTGCATCAAGGTGTTATTACCGATATCGTTGTCTCTTGCTCGGATATGAATGTTTGTAGCGTGAAGGAAAAACATCTTATGAGCTTCACGAACTTTCCTCCGATTATAATTATAGTTACGAATTTTCGGGGAAACATGTGAGCTCTTATTTTTTGGAAATTTTAGAGAATTTTCTACGCAATTCAATCTAATGAGTCCGAAAATTTCAACTCTAATTTGCAGTTTCGAAATTCCTAACTTCCGAAAGAAATAATGTTGTTTAGAAGAAATTTAGCAACTTCTGGGACTTTTCCTAGGACTTATAATAGAACCCCAGCAAAGCGTTTCCAATGCACATGCCGACCTCTCGCTTCCCTTTAAATCTTGCATTGAAACTCATCAGAGCTTATTTTGTACGTCAATTTTTAACGTTCGGTAATATTTTCCAATTTCGATTTCTCATCAGAAAAGTGCAAACCCTTGCAGCCGTATTCTATGCCACCCTGTTCTGCAGAATTTGGGCAACACCATCAGTTTTTTTTCTCCGAGTCTTTTTCCTTAACTGGAACTCAACAATGAGATACCTAGCCCTCTTTTGTTAAATGCCGTTTATTTCTTCATCGCGAGCGAGGAAGCGCACGGAGTGCATTCCTTCCACTCGAATCGCAAGCAAGTCGGAGCTTTTTTGAGCATTTTACAATCGCCGCGCCGCACAGTAGATAATATAGTTATTGGGGTAATTGAGACACGATTTGGAAACTTGAAACACTTACATCCTCGTAAGTACGAAATGTAGAAGTTTTTTCGTAGAATTTGCTCCATGAAACACTCCTCAAAATTTACCGTGTGACGAAATGAACATCAAAATCTGCGGTTTTTTATGCAAGTTTTGCCCAACCTCTTCCCGTTTCGGTGACTCCTTGCCATCGATCGTATTGGATGGTGGTTCGATTTATTGTTCGCTTCAAAATAATAAAACATAATCCCAAACAAAAATTTTAGGATCTAGGTTAGAAAATCTGAAAAGGAGGAAATTCCTAACAATTTCACTCTCATTGTCATGTAGTATGTAGTACTCATAAGAATATAAAATCAATCACGAAACCCCGTTCAAGTAGACACCGAGACAATATACCATCAGAGAGAAAAAACGTGGGAGAAAAAGGTTCATTACTCGATTGACTTCTGGGGCTATGTTTACAAGTCGAACCAATCGATATCGATACTATCTCAGCGATAGAACATCTTTTTGATGCATCGAATACGATTCATTGCGCGCCGTAAGAGTAAACGCCTCGTGATTTTCGACTCTTTCAGGACCGCGCTGCACGAGCAGAAACCTGGGATGAACATAGGATTCCCTATGGGGAGTTAAGCGGTTCTTGGCGCCGCTTGAAGCTCCCACGAATTTGGGTGAAAGTCGCGTAATTAAACGCTAACGCAGAACCGCGGGTTATGCAAGCGGGGCAATTAAAGATCGCCGCTCAAAATCCTTACCTTTAGCGAGTTGCAAGTTTACGAATCACTTCGCACGCCGCCGCACTCCCGTGCTAAGGAAGAATGCCGTATGAGCCTTCAAACGCTGCCTAATTTCCTTTAATGAAGCTCAAATTTTCAGGGAAACCTATATTTCAATATTTTCCTCTGAATTTTTCAGAGAATTTTGCTCGCATTTGAGCTTAAGTATCTGAAAATGTCCGAGAAAACTACTCATAACTTTCCACACAAATTAATGTTTTAACGAAGGAAAATTGGCAACTATCGAATGTTCATACGGCGTTTTTCCTTAGCACGGCTGCGCAGCTCCGTGGCTTCCAAGTCCGCACTCACACACACACCCCAACGCACACTCACACATGCACGCTGCGCTGTCTCGTCATTCAACGTGACATGAATCCGATTTCGGCGTGTTTTTTTAATCAGTCTTTCTCTCTCTCTCTCTCTAGTTTTTATTCTTTTTTAAATCGAAGGTGCCTCTAGCAACCAAATTGACTAATCGCCAGCCGTGAGCCATACTGCCGTGATGTGGAAGAATGCCGTATGAACTTTCATACGTTGCCAAATTGCCTCTTCTCAAATATCCATTTCAGAGGAAGTATATATTTATATTTTTTTCCTTGCAATTATCAGTTAAATTGCAAATAAATTACTTGAAATCTTCAAGGAAATATCTATGTCTGCTAGGGAAATTTGATTTTTATCAACGAGAATTTGGTAACGTTTGGTGTTCTGACAGTGTTTTTCCTTAGTTTGGCAGCAAAGCACACAAAACCGAAACGAAATTTCGTGGATTCCGTCACGTAAAAAGTACTGCAATTTTTCTGCCAAGGAGGTTTTGAATTTTTTGACCCACACCGACTGAACTTTCAGGGTGGGGTTTCCCTTTTATTAGCTCGTGACCTGTTGGTCCGTAGCCACCACAACCGATCCCATCTCCTCTCTGATGACCCCTCTTGAAATTAGGATGTATATTTTAGAAACCACGTCCTTGTTTTTCAGTGGCATTAAACCCGAGCTTTACGGCACTTTAGGAACGGGCATTCCGTCGTAAACATCATTAGCTAGGTCATTTTTTAAGGGGCGCCGAGCAACAATACCAGCTCCCAAGTCGCCCTCGTTGCCTATACGCAAGTTTTGAAGGCGAACTGTTTAGATTGGAGGAAGCGTAAGCATTGTAATCAATGCGTAACGGCAACTTGAATCGAATAAAGATGCGTAATCTGCAACGAGCAACTATACTAGCTCGCAAGTCGCTCTGGTTGCCCACCCAGGTTTTCAAGGGAAACTGATTAGCTGAGAGTGCGTGTAAATACTGTTATTAATGCGTAACAACAACTGGATTCAAATGAACACGCCTAATCTACGACGAGTAACTCCTCTTGCCCATCAGTCGCTCTTGTTACCGAACAAAGTTTTTGGAGGCGAACTGATCTGACAGCAACTTGTTACGTTATGAGTGCTAATGTTTAGTTCTACTGAAACCAATACGAATGAAACCGGTCAAGCTGCTGCAAGCGACAATTACTGTTGTCACGGCACCTACATTTCTTCATCGGGTCATTAAGCACAAAACATGGTAGAGTAATTAAAGTGCTACTGTAACAGGGCTTCTGACCAGATTTGGACCAGGGCTCCGGTTTGGAGGGGGGAAGGGGGGGGGGGCAATTGCACCGAATTCAACAGCAACACTCCTAGTCGCATTTTTGAAAAAAGGAGTGAGTTGGAAAAGTTTTGGATTCGACTATTCGTAAATCTCCTATCAAAAATTCGAAATCGATAAAAAATATTTTGAACGTAAAAACAGTCTCTAATAATAGTCCCTAACATTGCATGGAAGGAATCTTGTTCGTGGCATTAGTAACAAAAAATCAATTCCATATTAAAGTGCGTTTTGGGAGGTTTTTTTGTATTTTTGTTTTAAAAAAAATTGTTGAATTTCACCAGAGAATGAGAGAAGATAGCGATTTGACTATTGTAGCATACATTTTATCGTCATCATTTTCCCGCCACTCGAGGACATTTGAAATCAGTGGCGTGGCTTGCTTTGCGATGTATCGATTGACCTGCTATTTAAATCTATGAAAAAGGATCGATTATTAAGGTGTTTGCAGCGAACATCTTAACAATCGATCCTTTACTACAACTTCAAATGGAGAAATATCGATAATCGATCATTCACGCCACGCTGCGCCACTGTTTGAAATCCCTCGTAGTTTTTGGACTTTTCTGAAGCCGGAAAATCACTGCATTATCTAGGTTCTTACCTCGAACTTTCGGAATATCAAATAATAAATGTATAAGGTTAGTGACCCATAGATTCTTCGAGATCGAAGACTCGCAAAAGACCCATCGGGAGCATTGCTGTTCTCCCGTGGCGAGCCTTGAACGATCGATAATCGATATTCCTTCATTTGAAGCTATGGCAAAGAATCGATTATGAAGGTATGAAGGTGTTCGTTGCCAACACCCATTTTATCGATCCTTTTCCATGGGTTTAAATGGAGTCCCTTTATACCCAGAGTTAAGACAACTCGATTATCAGCTGACTGGCAGCCGGCCTTGGCTGGCCATGGAGGCCGAAACGAGTGCACCCAAACGAACGATATTGAGGGATAAGGATCAGGAATCCTGCGATGTCTGTCACACAAAAACAACAACATCAACAAATTGATCAATTAAAAAGAAAATGAGATTGGTTTGTGAATAATTTCTTAATCTATTTTCATTTTGGACCGATGGCAATAACAATTTACTCTTGATAAACCACAATTAGGTAATATTTTCATTATTCTTGTTGACATTCGAGGTACCGCCATCTTGGTGCACTCGTTTCGGCCTCCATGAGCGAGAACCAATCAGAATTGGATTTTTTTTAGGCCACTTTCAGCCCAACCCTGGCCCAACCAAAAGTGAGTTGTCTTAACTCTGGGTATAAAGGGACTCTAGGTTTAAATGGCAGATCAGTGGATAAATGGCAAAACACGCCTCGCCACTGTTAGTTGTTCTCCGATACGCGACTTGAGCAATGGCTCGTGGCTTGAGAGTCAAGACAACGCGAATCCATTTCTGATTGGTTAACCGGATTTTAGGCCTTCACAGTGTCACACACGGGAATAAAGATTACATTTTCACCAATTGCAAAGATTATAATCTGGAATGGACCGAGGAATTTCGGGTTCGGCAAGGAACAAACGGAATGAGAGGAGGAACGGAGAAAGGCATTTGAGAATGGGCCGATCAAAGATTACGAAAAACGTTCAATTTCTGTAATCTTTATTCCCGTTTGTGACTCCATGAGAGGTGTTGTCTTGACTCTCAGTATAAAGGGACTCTAGTGGCTTGGAGGTTGGAGTCTGGCCGTTGAGTTTGGTAGTCGGAGAGGTTAGCAGAGTGGAAGTGGCCTCAGCCGCGATCGGGCCGCTGGCCGATGCGATGGCGATGGCGATGGGGCATCGGGCGTCTTCATTCGAAGAGATCCCGGAAGCGGCGCGCGCGGTGCGGCTTGGCAAGCAGGTTGTCGGAGAGGCTAGAGCCGATACATATCCTGTCTTGTCTTTTTCGGCCGTATACCGCACCGCTCCTCGACCCAAGAGACCGACACGTCCAAGAATAAAGTAGACCAAGCACCGCGGATCTGCAGCCAAGGAGCTTGGCAACTTCCCTCCAGTTCGCTCATTCCTGGGCTACGGGAAATTGCGTATATCTGTCTTCTTAGCTCCAAGTCCTAGGGTCAGTAGGTCTCTTGCACATAGGTCTCAAAGGTACCCGTAAATGCAATACACTGGAAAAAAAACACATTGGATCTAGAGTCCAGACTCTTGAAAACATTGACAAGAAAAAGGACTCTTGATTCAATCAGATTTAAGCTTAAATCAAAAGGAAATCCGCTCAAATTAGAGGCTTGGTTCTTGATTTAAGCTTAAATCTGATTGAATCAAGAGTCCTTTTTCCTGTCAATGTTTTCAAGAGTCTGGACTCTAGATCCAATGTGTTTTTTTTTCCCAGTGTAGACCGTATTCGATAGTGGTTCCATGTATCGTTTGGTTCAAAACAGTAGAACATAACCTCGAACAAATGTCTTAAAATTTAAGTCAGAAAATCTGAAAACGAGAAAATTCCTAACAATTTCACTTTTCTTCGGCATTTGATACTCAAAAGAATACAAAATCTATCATGAAAGACCCGTTCCCTCAGATTTCTAAATTGACTTTTGTGGCTATGTTTACATGTTGAACCAATCGATATCGATATAATCTCACTCACCTGTTCCATGTATCGAATACGATCTATTTCACCAAAATTGAGGCGTTGGGTTCAGGGTGCAGGAAATTCTAGCGAAGTACCGAACAAGTATACTTACTGTAAAAATTCTTGATTTTTTTGCCAGCCAGTTTTAGTAGACGCTCTACGTCTCAATCATTCGCATCGCAGTCTACGTTAATATAGAACGTAGAATTTTATCATCTTTATGGATGTATATAATTTCTGATTTTCAATTAAAATTTATTCATCCTTTTTCAAACTCAACTTCTCCGCCTCCATGAACCTCCTCAAGTCCTGAAGCTTACGTTCGCCTGGAGACTTAAACGCGCCGCAAGAAAAACAACCATAATATAACTCCAAGCAAGTGGTGATTTTTGATAGTCGGGAATATTGTTTTTCCTCCATTTAAATGTATGCAAAGCAATCGATTCTTGGTGAAGCAATTGCCTCACCTCAAATCGATATTTTCAATAGATTTAATTGGAATAAAAACAGTGTTGCCAGCTTTCAAGAATCACCACTTGCTTGGAGTTACGTTGATCGTTTTTCTTGCGGCGCGTTTAAGTCTCCGGGCGAGTGTAACCTTCGCTACTTGAGGAGGTCCACATGGGGTGTTAAGTTTGAATGAGGATCTATAAAACTTTTATCGAAAAACAGAAGTTAGATCCATATAAACGATAAAATTCTACGTTCTAAACGTGGACTGCGATGCAAATGATTGAGATGCCAAGCGTTGCTCCGACAGTTTCGGGGTCCTGTTCACTCAGTCGTTGCAATTATATCATCGATGCACCACTAGCGAAAGTAATTGAAGAAATGTGTTGGTTTACATTCGGAATCCGCAAGGCTGATCGTGATCGTCTAAACCTCGGAGAAGGGAGGTTAGCTGGACTTTTTTTATCCTCTAATTTTTTCTATTAACAAGTCCGTCTGATGAGCAACTCTGTTATCTACGAAATTATAACTTTTTTTTTCATCCGTTCTCTTTCTCCCTTTATCACTTGCTGGAACTTTCGGACCGGAAACCCTTGTTTTGCAATGCGTAACCTTTAAACGAAAGTAAGTGATTACTTTAAAGTAAGGCGATTAAGTCAAGCGGGTGACTCCTCGGTCCTCGCAGACGAAATCCCCACCGACCAAGTGATCAACCGCGCATTTACGAAGCAGAGAATTTTGAGAGAAAGTCACTGCAGTTTGTTGATGAATGACGAGTTTCACGTTGATATATGGACGCATTTCTGCCAAACGGAACTATGTGCATATGACGTGAGCCCTGTTATGCATATATTCTTATGGGTCTCAGAGCTCATGTCTTAATGCATGTAGTTCCGTTTGGCAGAAATACGTCCATATAAGGAAGTGCATCGTTCACTGGAAAAAAAACACATTGGATCTAGAGTCCAGACTCTTAAAAACATTGACAAGAAAAAATACTCTTGATTCAATCAGACTTAAGCTTAAATCAAGAACCAAGTCTCTTATTTTGAGCGGATTTCCTCTTGATTTAAACTTAAATCTGATTGAATCAAGAGTCCTTTTACTTTTCAATGTTTTCAAAAGTCTGGACTCTAGATCCAATGTGTTTTTTTTTCCAGTGTTTCCAAAATTTACATCATATTGAATTGCGTCGTTCCATATTTCTGGATAATTCCAAAGAGAAAATCAGATTGCCATAAAATTGTTTGTTTTACCATTTTTGTGCCGTTATTTCTTTCTGTTCAGCTGTCGATCCCTCCTCGCAGCATTTCCATAAATGGACTCAGAGAAAAGAAGCAAATTTACATTTATGTAAATTAATTCTCGTGGAAACTATAGTCAAATAACTTAAATGGACCACTCTTTTCTACTAAGAAAAAATTAAAAATTAAAGAAAATAAGTGGTCTATTTTTCGTCAGATTTTGTCTATTATAAAATGAAAAATTGTACGCAGAATGCACTTAATGATGTCTCATGCGTTATGCTTCGAAGGTAATCGAGTCAATTGTTTTACTGTTGCAGGCTCTTGGTCGAAAACCACTGGGTTAGTGGGATAGGAAGAATATGCCCGTTCTCGAAGAATGTCCAGTAAATCGATCTTACAACAGGTGAGTCAAGTAATCTTTATTTCATGCATTCCTTGCCCACGCGTCGGCAAGACGGCGCGTGTCTCATTATCTGATAGCTGCTATACAATATTAAATGTTGCCAATTCCGTCCGAGTAAAAAGAAAATAACATGCGTTCATTGATCATCAAGAAGAAAATCCCTGTAAAGTAAACAAATCGATCGATTACGAAGGAATCGAAAAAAACTATGTACAAATTGCGAGTATTCAAACCGAGGCAAAAACAACATAAATAGTGTAAAAATCGAAAAAGAAACCTAAGCTTACAAAGAATTAAATGGAAAAAGCCGAATTGCCGTGGGGCGCCTGACCCCCTTCCCAAAGTTTCCAAATAGTGCTGAAAACAGTGTTCGAAACTCACCTTAGAAATTCAGGAGCCATGTGGCCCATCCAGCTCAATTTTTAGGGCCATCGAAGATTTTTTAGGGGCCAAATTGACTTTTTGCCTATATGTCACGGCGCATTTGGTGAAAAGTCAGACGCAAGATGTTTTAGTTACAGAACTAGTAGCTGTAACTTGTAACTTTCGAAAAATCACCAACAAGGAAAATTAGGATTTTTTTTTTTGTTTTTTTTTGTTTGGAGGGGGAACTTTTTAGGGGCTACGTTGACGCAGAGTTTTCATTTTTAAGGCGCTATGACCGACTTTTTAGGCGCGTTTGCGCGTTGGCGCCTGTGAGTTCCGAAAACTGGCTGAAAATCAGCAGTTTTACCCCATTTGAACCCATGGTAAATATACAGATTTTAGCGCGTAATCCGGCAACAAGGAGGTCAAGTTTTTTTTTTTAAAAAAAAAGGGGGGGGGGCACAAAACAAAAAAACAAAAAAGAAACACCGCAATGAACCCTGGAGTCCCTGTGATGAGGCTCGACTACCCAGTGAAAAACGGAGGGTCCTCGAGTAGTCGCGACTGCGGTTTGGGCGAGGGCGGAAGTGGAAGAAGCTAGGATGAATACTGATTGGAAGGAAAGGTTTGATAGGCTTCATCTGTGATTAGTGACCGGGCGATGACCCCCGCGTGGCCCACGTGAAACCCCGCGCCGCGGACCAACCCCCCCCCCCCGCCCCCTCCCAGGGGGGCACCGCGCCATTCAGCGGCGAAGCTCTTCTGACTTCACTCGGAGCTCGAATGAAAATCGCAAGAAAGATGTGAGAATTCTTCAAAAAGTCCTCGATTTTTTAATCTCGAGGCTAAAACTATCCACACCGTTGATAATTCCGCGTTCTGTCTACGGTTACTTGGATTTATCGTAGATCCCCAGCGGTCATTTTGATCTTTCGATGCTCCGATCGTAAACCCCTATCTTAACAATGCTATATTCGTCAGGTCATTGATCGATTCCATCGAGAGCTGAAGACGTTAATTTGGTCTAATATCTTGGTTTTGGTCCAAATTTCTTGTTTAATCGACCAAGACCACAGGTTCAGGGGATATCCCCGATCACGCTAGCCAAGCTCGCGCTAAAATTGTAGAAAGCCCTCGGATATTTTTTTCTTTCTTTTTTTGGCGACGTCTGACATGAAAATAGTGAAATTGGCGTTGATTACGCTCTCCTTTCCAGTATTTCAAAATTTCCTTCTCACTGGTTGACCCAGAAACCTGATGACTAACAAAATTAATTGAGAAAGGTCATCACTTTCTATGGAAGAACTTTTTCAGCTCGCGCGAAATTGTGGAAAGCATGGAACTTAATCGACCCCTGCATAGGCTACTCAGGACAGGTCTGGGACATAGGACTGAAGAAAGAGAGAAAATTAATTAAATGAAAAAGCTCATCACTTTTTGTGGAAGAAAATCGACTGGCGCGAAATTTTGGAAAGCATGGAGCTTAATCGACCCCTGCATAGGTTACTTGAAGTCATCTGGGGATGAAGGAAGTATCTTGTTGAACTCATCTACCCAGAGACAAGAGACCCTCCACTAGTATCTTGGCCATGGTGGAAGCTTTTACTTTCGGGACTTCAGCATTCTACTGTTGACTTACCTACATGGTTGATGTTCAACAACGTGTTGGCAGTTTCGTTTTGCAAACAAGCCGAAAATGGCCGACGTTTGGGAAAGTTGTTTGGCTTATGACGTCATCCGAAGCTCATCATCGACCATGTAGGTAAGTCAACAGCCGAAATTAGGGTGATGACTGTTGCTCCCTAATAATTGTCCATAAGGAATTGTTGAAACCCCGAAAGTAAAAGCTTCCACCTGTCGCTAGGAGGCCAGTGGAGGGTCTCTTGTCTCTGCATCTACCTTTGTTCGTCTCGATGACTCGTAGAGATTACGACTTGCGAGTGGCTAGCTCATTTGACTATCATCACTGTGATCCAGGTTCGATCCTGGTGGCTGTTAACGCTTGATTTTCAACGAGATTACTTTTCATTCATAAGCCACGATGAGACGAAAACGGGTGCCGCTGACATGACAGTGGAAAATATCGAGTCCTGAAAGTTGGTGCTTTTCGTTTGTGGGCTTCACCTCGCGTCTCGATAGTCAGGGCGGAGAGGTCTCCGGTTAGTTTAGTAGGCGGCGCGGCGCTCAGTGGATCGAGTCAATGGAGGAGGTCGGACAAAATTTGGAAACTTTAAAAGCTTATAACATAAGCATCCATACGAAATTTTGAGGTTCTGTAAATGGTTTCATTGGTTTTCTCGTAAAATTTTCTGCTAGAAGCACCCCTTAAAGTTTAAAATGTGACGGAATAAACATTAAACTTTGCCGTTTTAGTCAGAAATTTCATGTGCAACCTCTGGAATTGACTCGATCCACTGTGCGGCGCGGCGGGGCGGGAGGGGACGGGGCGCGGGCGGGCGACTCTCGGAATGTCGTCTTGGTCGTCGAAAGTAAATGCCGACGACGAGGACGACGACATGGAGGAGCGCCAGGTGCCGATATCCAGGATGGCAGCCCCCTCGAGATTGGAGGTCAAGGTCACCCCACAACTCACCTCTTCCCATCACTCCAGCCGCACCCCAAAACTCCATCGTCCACATGGCTCCTGCTCATTTCCCCGATTCTTAGCCGAAGACAATACAGGGTGTCCCACACTGGAAAAAAAAAACACGTTGGATCTAGAGTCCAGACTCTTGAAAACATTGACAAGAAAAAATACTCTTGATTCGATCAGATTTAAGCTTAAATCAAAAGGAAATCCGTTCAAATCAATCCGTTCTTGATTTAAGCAAAAATCCGATTGAATCAAGAGTATTTTTTCTTGTCGATGTTTTTAAGAGTCTGGACTCTATATCCAATGTGTTGTTTTTTCCAGTGCAGAAACAAGTACGAATTCTGAGGGAGTCGATTCTTTCGGTTTAAAAAAAAAAAAAACGTTTTTGTGGTATAACTTTTTATCCCTATGTTAGTCCCTATAACCGAAAACGTGTGTCATAGCGAAAAAACGCGAAATAAAGTTTCTCAATATTTGTCAACGCTGGTGCCGCCTACAATCAATTTTTGTCGCTAGAAACATTAATTGTAGCGACCCCCTAGTAGAACCTCCCCATAAAAAACAACAAAAAAAAAAAAAAAAAAAAAAAAAAAAAAATCTCTTTCTATAGGTCATAAATGAAAAGAACGCCAAAGATTCCCCCAGTCACCAATTTTCATTGATATTGGCTGATGAAAATTGTCACAGTGTTAGACGATTTTTTTTGTCTCCAACTTTGGGGGGCCGTAGCCCCACTGGAAAGCGTTTTTGGGAAACAAGTTATACCACAAAAACGTCTTTTTTGACCCAAAGAATCGACTCCTCCAATATTCATACTTAATCCTGGGACACCCTGTATAATTAATTTTGTAGATTCTTCCACTTCTTGTTAGGGTGACTGAGAATGGAAGCGGGTAGTCAGGGTTTTACAAGTTGAATGAGAAATACTGAGGATGGAAAACCTCCGTGAAATGTTTCATCAACTTTCACAATGTTGAAAGTTTTAAAGTGCAATTCTGTGCCGGAGCCCATATAGCGCCCAGAAACCCCGAGTGATTTGAATTCGCAGCGAGACCTATGTTGCTCACGGAGTGACTTACACTACCCCGGAGAGGAATCTGCTTTTTCGAATCTTTTCTACCTTTGAGTGCTTCAATGTATTTCCTGTAATTTTATTCTTCTTAGTGTGCTGCCTGATTTTTCTCTTTTTGAAAAAAAAAGAAAAAGTTTCTATACTTTCATCAATTTTAAAGCTGAGCGTTTAGTTGGACACGGTTAGTGTTGTTAGCGAGCGGAATACCTATGAATAACGTTAATTTCTCAATACTGACAATGAGCGATTTATTTCCATTGTGCCCACCATGTTGCTTTACGTAATATTCAGATGAGAAAACATGAATCACGGTGAGGTTCGAATTCTCGCTAAGTCATAGACGAACTTGTTCTCCTTCTTTTTACACGTAATATTGTGCTATATTCCTTGTTATGAGTAACTGTGCAACTAATAACGTAGTTGGGTTTATTTGAGTGGTATATCCTTTTTATTTCCTTAACGGAAACAGTCGAACTTGTCAGCCGAAAACAGCAAATAGGCTTATTTCGTGTTTGTCCTTCTTATCTTATCGAAAAGAAACACTTGATTCTCTCATTCATCTTTCCTTATTGCTCAAATTTCTCGATTAAATAGTGCTTTTCACCGAATGAAATTATCCATCATGGGCGTGAATACATAATTCATATTAATTACTTCTTACGATTTTTCCAATTTTATTCCATTCAGTAAAACCATTGAGTTTTCACTGATAACGATCCCCACATCAGCAGGTGATAGAATATCGTAGTGTTATTTCAGAGACAACATCTAAAAAAATAGAGACCAAAAAAATGCTCCTAGGTATGGTAATAACCCTGTGTCGCCTCTGCATAATTCATTCCAAATTATTTTCTGAGTGGTTTTGATGCCAAAACTTTGCCCGCAGGTCTGGGCGTTTCCCCAAAAATTTTAGAACCACCTCGTGCGACACACAACAAAAATAGACGAATAACTAAATGTCACGTAGAACGAGGGAAATGTGATCTAGGGGGCCGTAACATCACATAATAGGGCGAGTTTGGAATAGCTAGCAAATCTATAGCCCTCTAAAGCAGCATACCTATGTCGCTGCCAGATTCGAAATTTGTTCATCCTGGTCAAGTTACGTCGTAAATAGCCTTTCACGCTTTGCTCTTGGATGTTTTCAATTCGTTAAATTTCGTACGACTGCCTTTGCTTCTCTATGAGAATTCCGTAACGGCATGTATCTATATCGTAGTTGATAATTAGGTAACCAGCGACACATTTCGTGTAATAAGGCTTTATGCCAAACAGAACGAGAGGCGAAGTTGAAGGAGTTTTAAAGAGGCCAGAGACCCGATCGTTTCCTACGAGCTAAAAAAAAAAGTCTTTCGAGTGGCTCAGGCACTTGAAAATTGAAGAGGATCGAAAATGGAAAGTATTTTCTCCATTAAAAGATACGCTTTTACGGTGCAATACATTTTAGAATCGATTGTGTGAGGGTATTTATCTCAAAAATACAAATCAATAGCGTGTTACAGCCGTCAGTTCAGAACGCAACAAAATCTAACTGGATTTATTACTTTGTAGTTCAATTTATGAATCGTTAAATCCAGGCTCTCTGGCTCCATCCTCTGGTTCATAGTCGTCTTGAAATCGTCAATCGTTAATCGTCAGTTGAGAAAGTACTGCAACTTTCAGCCGTGATAACAAAAGGCATCGTGCTGGCTGCTGCTTTGTACTTTCTTACGTTTAGGGAAAAAAATAGAAAAATCGGGATTCAGTGTCCTGATCGATGTTTTCCAGACTATAAGACGTAACCGCATGTCAAGGTTGTAAAATTTACCGTCGCAAACTGTATTTCATTAGGATTTTCTCGGATGTTCTGACTGAAAATTCCACATATCGACGGTGTAAGTCGGCAATCACATAACTCGGTTTGCGACGTCGCGTCGCAGACTTCCTGTCATACTTTTTTTTTAAACGGAAACTACTCAACGGCAGGCAGTTCTTTAAAACTGCCGTGATTTTTCTTCTCTGTGCGAAGAAAATTCTGCAAAAGCTTCGAGGAATGATGTCAATTTGTTCTCCTCATAAAAAATGACACAGAGGCGGAGATTTTCCGACACCGCAAACGAGATATGTGATTGCGAACTTTACGCCGTCGATATGAGCGCCTACAGATGAAGTGCCGTCGAATGATCTACTGCAATCTTCACGCATTGCGCCGTCGATATGAGCGCCTACAAGAGTGCAGGAATACTTCACGCATTGCGCCTGCATATGAGCGCCTACAAGAGTGCAGGAATACTTCACGCATTGCGCCTGCATATGAGCGCCTACAAGAGTGCAGGAATACTTCACGCATTGCGCCTGCATATGAGCGCCTACAAGAGTGCAGGAATACTTCACACATTGCGTCTAACACAGTGCGGTCACCGTTGCGTTACTATTTCCCAATTTAAGTACGCTCCTATTTTATCTTTTCAAGCGCTACACGCGGGTCTTGACCCGAAAAGTAGGATCCGATCCTGCTCCGGACCTACGCCGTCGATATCTTCCACTGATTACTTATACATAAATCAGCCAAATTTTGGACACAGAAATTACAATCATATTTTTAAACAAATTTAATTGTTGAGTCAATATTGCAACTGCGAAATGTAACTGCGTTCCTTCGTCCAGGAAACGGAGTAATTATCATCATATTGATGATTGAGCTCCTAACCAATAATTGTCCCGTTTGTGGTGTTCAAAAATCCCCGCCTCCATTTTATTTTCTCAAGTAGATCAAATCAATATCGTCCCTTGAAGTTTTTTTCGCACCAACAAGAAAAATTACAAACGTTTTAAAGAATCGACGTCGAGTAGTTTTCCATGTAAAAAAATAAAGTATAACTGAAAGTCTGCAACGTTGCAAACCGAGATACGTGGTTTGGGAGTTTTGCCGTCGGCTTCTAAAGGTTTCGGGCAAACTACAATATTTTAATTTTTAGAAGTCAGGAAGATATTGGAAACGCCATGTACATAAATTCTGAAAATTTTGTTAAATTTTAGGTGGAAAAAACATCTGAAAATTCTCGAGAAAAATCCTCACCAGGGTGTCTAGCATCAAGATTTTCTCGATTTTTCCGATTCTATCAGGATTTGAGGTCAATCATTTAGAACTTTAATGCCGATTTCATCAGGATTTGAGGAAAGTCGGCTGTCCGATCGGATTTTTTTAAGCTTTCGCATACGCTTATGCCGAAATTTTAATTTTTCTCCGCAAAAATCAGGATTTGGAAAAATTATGAAATCAGGATTTAGCAATCAAAAATCAGGATTTCCCAAAATGAAACAAAAACCCTAGACGCCCTGCTCAACTCCTCATTTTTGATAGTATTGCACGCTGCACGGCCATCAAACTGCACTTTATTTCCATGGCTCGTTATGAACTCGCTATTATCAACTTCTCAGTTCGTCTCACTGATAAAGAATGTAACAAAAGAGGCGAGTAAATGTTTAACTTACACTCGCAAAAAGCGTTAAGCAGACACCCATTTATTTGTCGTTCTCATCGTGACCGAGCGGGTTTCCTGCCTCGTTAATCCTGTTGCACCTTTGATGTTGCCAACTTTCAGTTCTTTCTATTTTATTTCAAACAAAAAGCACTGTTTATAAAGTGAACTTTGCATTCGCCTCTTTAAGAGTTTTTTTCCCCCTTTTTTTTCACGAAATGACTGTACAAAAATACACTTTTTTTGACGTATCCTTTTTCTAGTAAGCTTAGCTTCGTATAATTGAACTTCATTTTGCAATTTCGAACTACAATTTCTGACTTATCCGTAAAAACACGTAAGTACATAGGGAAATTAATAACACGTACGTTTTTTCTGAACTGAGCTAGAAATTGCGGTTCCAAGTTGCAAAATGTAGTCTAATTAATACACGGGGATATTCTAATCCTAAGATGGCATAATGGCAGTCATAATATCCCGCCAAAAATAATTCAAGTTTTTAGTGATCTCGTCTGTTTATGATACAACAGAAACAGCACATTAAAACAACATTGACAGCATTATTAAAGGACGGAAAGAACTCGAGGTCACCACTTAAACATTTTTGGAAAAGCTATTTCGAATAAAAAATCCACGCGTCGTCCATAAATATTTCCCAGACTCCTAAACTCAGTCTATTGTCTGAAGAACAATAGAATACCTGTGGAGAATAGTCTATTGCAACTAACCATGCAGTCAAGTCATTACACCCAACTGATATCTACCTAGCTGCAGTGTCGTCGAATAGTGGAAAATTCAAATTCGCTTGATTTTCCCGGCGCGTAATAGTACGATAGCTGTTACTATGATAGCCAACGAAGGACTATATTCGTTGGGAAATTATCGACGCACCGGCAACCATGTGACGTTGAACCTGTTGAATTAACAAAATGAGTCATTCGTCAAATAGTGATCAACAGATGTACTCACCCACTTACTTATTCAAAAGAATTTTACGTCGTAAAATCTCTTTGCTTTACCCTGTGTTGTGGGACATGGCGGTGGTGGTTTCGTCATTGTTAGAGTGTGTTCAACTATAGCAATGTCGTTATAGAGGAAGCCACCTGTATAACATCCACTCCTCTACATGGAACCCTATCTTTCAGCTGTTGGTCCGTTCTCTCCTGAAGTACATTTTTTCACCGTTCTTGAAAGTTAGGGAAAACGGGGAAATTTCAGGGGAAAGAACAGAAAACCCAAAAGTCAGGATAAAATTGCGTCTACGCACTGAAAAAGAAACTCCGGCCGTGGAAGCCGTACTTACGGGCTATACAGACATACCGTCCGCGTTCCGGGCACAGAGGCCGATATTCTCGGGTGGCTTCCAGGACTTTATGTCCACCTACCTTTCGTCCATTAAATAAATGTCCACCGCTATTTATGTCCACTAAACGTTAAGTCCAGTCTTTATTAAGTCCACATGATTTAATGTCCAACCATGAGTATGTCCGAAATTGTCCAAATTGTGGACATGTTATGTCCACATTTTATTCTTCTCATTTAAATGACAGGAACCACCTCAAAAATAAATGCATACTACTACTAGTTAGTTAGTTAGTATATTTTAAGACGTTCAGCGTCACAGGCTATTAACGTCTTTACAGAGAATTTTGAAAATGGGAGTATATACGAAAATTTAGATTTTTAAATTAAGAGAGGTGAAGAGTTCCTTCATTCTTAAAAACATTTCATTCATGAATCAAGTCATGAAAGAGAACAGACTCTAAGAGCAGATAAAAACATATCGACGGTGTAAGTCGGCAATCACATAACTCGGTTTGCGATGTCGCAGACCTCCCTGTCATACTTTATTTTTTAAACGTAAAACTACTCAACGGCAATACTTTAAAACTTCCCTGATTTTTCTTCTCTGTGCGAAGAAAATTCTCCAAAAACTTCATGGGATGATGTCAATTTGTTTCTCCTTTAAAAAAATAACATAGAGGCGGAGATTTTCAAACACCGCAAACGAGTTATGTGATTGCCGATTTACACCGTCGATATGTTCATGTGTATACACTGTACGGATATGATGAGATGAAAACCAAAACGGGAGCCTAGGAAACGCTCCAATGCCAAATTAAACATTTTTCAGTAACAGATGCAGTCAAAATTGAAAGTCCTCTTTAACTAGTTACCTCGTGCGCCTTCAATCTTGTAGGATACTGTGCAACGCCTCTGACGCGAAATAGTTGCTTGAAGCGTTGCGGCGCGGCAGGCAACCAGCGTGACTCGCGCATAGGCGCCTACAAACCTAACGGGATACTTCACACGTCGCGCAATGCGTGAAGTATCCCGTTAGGTTTGTAGGCGCCCGTGCGCGTTCTGCGCTGCTATCACGCCGCTCCGCTCTGTGTTAGGCTCTAATATTTAAACTCGCGGAGTCAGCGTTTTTCAACTCATGATTTTGAAATGTTTGCACTCTCTGCATTGATTATTCCCTTTTAAACTGATGCAAAAGAAATATGTACTACTGGAAAATATAATGTGTTTTTTGTAAATATAATAATTGTTCCGTGTCAAAAATGATTTCCAAAGCATTCAAATTCATTCTTTTATGTTTTGGGCTTTTACTGTGCTGCATCGTGGTGTAAGCGCAACTAAACGCTCAAAATTGGACGTATTTGACTCAAGAAGGTCGATGTACAAATAAGTTAAAACCAAAAAATTGCGTGCTTCTTTGTTTTTTTCCTCTTTTATTAATTTTTGTATAGTTTCTTTCATCACAACTACGGCTCATTGAGATTCATATCGATGCCATTGCTTGGAAAAGGTTTTACAAATATTTACCACGTTTTAAAAATGTAAATGTTTTTAAAATGAAGTAATCAATTTCATTAAAAAAAAAGAATGTGCATTTAAGGCATATTTTATATCGGAAATTTCAAGGATAGAAATGAAACCAAGTATTTACCAAAGGCAATTTGAAAAGATGAATCAAAAGAAGAAATTAACATTTAATTTAAAATATGAGTTACGATAACAACACCTCATTCTCTCTTAATTTTCTCATTTCGATATTGTCAATATAATTTTACACACGGACTAGAATATGACGCTTGAATTTGATTTTAGTGGACTTTACATTTGTGGACTTAACTTAGTGGACGTTTAAGTAATGGACTTAACAATAGTGTGGGCTTTAGAACTGTGGACGTAAAAATTGTGGACGAAAAGTCTGTGGACGTAAAAAAAAGTGGACATAAAGTCCGTGTACCCCTGAATGTAGCACCCGGAGTAGTCGAAGTTACGGCTCCAGCACCCGGAACTTTCGGCCTCTGAGCCCGGAACGGACGGTATGTCTATATCGCCCATAACTTTTTTTCTGTGCGGAATTATTGAGGACAAATCGGTACGCTTGATCGATAAATCTTAAAATGATTTTTATCAATCCGTAATCAATCAGTATCGTCTCGAAATGTTAGAAATTTCCTGAAAATTGATGATGAAAATCCCCAGAGATCAGGGAAAACGAGTTGGAAACTTATGTGGTCATTCCGTAAATTTTTTCGTGATCGCGTCGCGACCAAGTCTCGCCGTTTTTTTTTTTATCTCGACGGCTGTGTCATTTTCCACCTTCATGCTTCAGCGCTTTGTTTTTGAAAGGGCGTAAGTGCCACCGGGCAGCTCGTTGTCACTGCGACATTAGACGATGAAAGTCCCGCGTTTTTCAAGGATCTCCGGCCAAGCTTTTGTTAGCCCTCTTCTAAAACGAAACCGAAGCTGACAAATTGTTAGCTTTTTGGTTTTTTTTTTTTCTTATACCGTATATGCTCTTCGAAACTGAATCAATGTACCTATTTTCCTTTCCCTTATTTGGACCGCGTTTAGCCGAAAGGAACCAAGCCACATCAGCAATTGCCAAATTTAATCGGGCAATTTACTTTTTTATAAGAGAACGTTGGTGCGGATTCCTTTGAAAATTCCAAAGAATTTGCTTTGGACTATGCAGAAAATTCACTGACATTTGCACCAAAATTCGCACAACCGTTTTTATGTAAAAAATTAACTTGCCCAATTATATTTGGCAATTGCGGATGTGGCTTGGTTCCTTCTGCTTAACGCGCTCCAATTTTCCTCAGTCATGTTTTATTACAATACTTACTAATGAATCCCTTTCTTTTCTTTCAGTGACGTATCATCTGACATGACAATGCCATATCACAGAAGTAGCGTGCATTCAAATGGGTACTCCACAGGTATGTTTCTAAGGACTTTATAAAACTATATTAATAAGAAACCATGTAAAGCTAAATTAAATTAGCTTCTTGTAAAATTTGTTTCTTTCTTCTTGTGAAATTAGTTAGTCTCGTAAAAAGTTTATCCGCCTTCCTATCGATTTCAATTCTTCTTTTCCAAGGAAATTAGTCTATTATTACGGGAAAGTTTGCAACGTCCAAACGCACATTCGGCGTTTCTCCTGTGCAAGGCAGTATTGTAAATTACAAATCATAAAGAGGAAGCCTTCATTAGCTCTGTAACCCATCTCTTCTTCATTATAAATTCGTATCAAGTGCAGAATTTCACATAATCACGCAGAAGAATTTGATTAAGTAGGTAAACTGGAGGTATTTGAATGTCTTCCGAGTCTTTTGTCTCTCCACCGCCCTCAAATAATTTTTATCAACTTTTTTATCCTCCTACAATTTTTCTGTTTTGATCAGTTGCATGCTACTCAGGTGTCTTGTATTTTTCTTTCTTTTGTTGTGCTAAGTTACTAATTTTTGTTGCAATTTTTGTATCACAGATGGACAGCAAAGTGGGGCTGATGAAAGTCCCACTTATATCATGGAACACTTGGCAACTTTCTCCGTATCGAAAGATACAGGGATTGTGTACCCAGCCGATGGAATGCGACGCCTCCTGCAGCTAGAAAAAGCCAATGGAATTTGGTCTCAAAAAATGCAACTACGCCTGGAGCGGTCATGGGTGCTAATCATTGACCATGAAACCGGTGTAAGAGCCTCTTAAATGTATTTTTGACCCTATCCTGGTGAATGGAAGTGTGCTCAGTTCACTTTTGGAGCACAAAATCAATCAGTATCTGCACAAGAGCTTACAATTTATCCAAACTGGATTATATCTGATATTAGAACTTGGAACTTAAGTTGAAAGCAGGCTCCTATTGTCTGTTATGTGTTTCAAATTTTGCGAGCCAATGTTACGACGACTGGGTTGGATTGGGTTCATACTTACAGGGGTGGAAAAAAAATAATCAGAGTGCACAATCGTACGAAAAGATTCTGAAGAAATAGAGCTAGCTAAAGTTGTGTCTTCATGATTTCATCGAGCTTCTCAGTAATGGGAAGGGAATGATTCATAACCCGGTTCTTCTTTTAAAATTACATTGGTTAAATCACACCATCTGACATTGTTTTTTTCTTTCCAAGGCTCTATAGTATTGTCCTACTGTTTCAGTGTGTCATGGAGAAATTCCCTGTTTCTTTAATTCAAGAGCCAACTGCTTTCATGAGCCATGATCCAATGGAAATGTACAATAATATTCTTGTGTTTATTGTTGGGGAGGAAAGACAACCAGGACTTCACTCCGAAATGCATATTTTTCAGGTATGTTCCATCTACCCTGATATTGATTGTCGCAATGCAATGTTTGGTGTTGGCTTCTGAGAGAGGCAAACTGAAACACTTTTAATGGCAACCAAAACGTGAGCAAGTAGGGAAGCAAATCATGTGGCTGGCAGTGCCCACAGTGAAACTCTTATTATCATCCAGTTGTCAAAAAAATATGTTTTTTCCATGCAATAAATTAGTTGGATTGAATTAATGCTTTTAAAATCGGACCAAAACACATTGCAACTGAAGTATTTCCGATGAAGTTATATACGCATTTTATTTGATCAATTTTCATTCAATTTTAATAAATTTATTTGCAAAATTTGTGAAATAGGGCTCTCTCAGTACATCCTCCAGCTTTTCAAGCATTCACATGAACATGCATTCATGTTCTGTAATGTGCCACTCATCACTCATTTCTGAGACCCTCTTCACACCCCCTTCTACTGAAGAAATCATTGCAATTTTTTTCCTTCTTCAAAATTTTTTAGAAATAACAGCTTCTTGAAAGCTGGACAAGATTATTTTCTAGATAAATTTCCATTGTGAGTGGTGAAAATTTGAGAGGGAAGAAAAGAGACCCTCAAGAAGTTTCCAAAAAGCCAAAGTTGTCACGTAGATTTTTCTTGAACCTCTAAACCTTTTTGGACATAAAGTGATAATGAGTATTCTTATTCCTTAAATCCTCTTAAATCCTCCAATATACATGCTCTATAAGCAAAATTATGTAAGATTGCCTGTATGCTTCATTTGATACATTAAAAAGGTATCCTAACTGCTCAGCAAAAGACTCCGTATACCAATTGGCGCTCTCTTTTCGCCAGTCCATCAGGAAAATTTCAAATCCAGTTCTCAGCCCTGATTTTATTTTATCTTAGGTACAAGCATCGAATTTATTAATGGCCTCTATAACTTCTTGTTTGAAGTATGACGGTTTAAAATGATAATGAAAGAAGACCTACAAACGATTTGTGTCAAAATTTGTAACCCAGCAAGCCCAAACTGAAATGAAGGATTGTGGGCCTTTCTTTATCACCAATTGACTGAAGCATTTTGATTTCTAATTTATTTGGTGTTTCGTTTACTCCAAAATTAGTTTCATGTTTGAATTCCTTTGCAGTGCCAAAGTATTTCAGCTCAAGAACTGGTGGAGGACTTAAAATCATTACGAATAGGAAAAGTGCCAAGCGGACGTCGTTCAAGACATATACCGCCCCCTCCTCCAACACCACCTCCAGACCCACCCACCAATGGAATCAATGTTAAAGAGCAAGTTTCAGTATTCAACGCAGTCGCTCATCGTAAGTATTTTTACTCTAATTGTAATCAGGAAATCAAATTATTGGGGAATCAAGTGCACAGTTTATTTTCAAAATCTGATATGAATCATTTTACATTGTTTCAAGATCTAGTTAACAAGTGAGAAAAACAGTAGCTGAATGATTTTAATCTTATAAGTATTTTAAATCCTAATGTATTTTGAAAAAATAATTTTTTTTTTTTTTTTTCAAAAAATCTTGTTTGGTCCCAAATCTGTGCCCTAGAGCTATTTTTACTTGAAAGTTACTGACACTGCAAAAATCCATTCTAGGCCTTGAAATCTTCAATAAGTCCTACAACAACACAGAAGATGGATCAAAATTTCTGCACAAAAAGTTATTACATTCTGGGTGGAGGTGTTAAAAAATTAGTGGCAGCAGAGTAGACTTAGAACACACCCTGTATTCTAAGAGCTGGAATAATTAGCTATTTAATCTTGTGGCAGAGTTTTTGCACAGGGATCTGTGGTACAGGCATGAGGGAGGGAAGAAGGAGGAGTGTGGTGGGAAATGCTTCCATTACCTGTTACCTATGTTACAGTGTGGGAGGTGATGTGGCTTAGCACTTTCACCTAGACAATCTAATGACCTCGATGTAGTGCATCTACAGGTACCAAGGAAATAATTTTCTTTCAGTCTTTGCCTGGAGTCAGGTGAGCTTAGCCTGCTTCAGTTCTGCAAACTGTTGCCAAGTTTTGACTCATGGGTTTTATCGTTGCAAACTGTAGACGATGTAACTAAATTTTTATATCAGAGCAGTTGAGTCTGACCTTGTATTTTATTAATCAGGATACAGCAGGTTTTTTCATTCTTCTTCTTGCAGTTACGCAGTCCAAAAATTTTATAGCTCTATTGTTCTCCCAATTTTTTTTATTTATTTCTTTATTTCTTTTTTTTGTAAAAAAATGAATTTTAGTAGATAATTCTAACAGATATAAGTATCTATCAACACGAAAGAACGCATTGGGGGAGGGAGAGGGGGCACTCAGAATACACACACAGCTCTAAATTTTAAACTGCCTAAACCAGGAATCATTTTTGTGCAGTTATTAAGAAGGGAAAAAAAAGGTGAATACAAAACATGTTCTTTATCAGTTCAAAATTTAATTGATTGAGCACAAAAAGTAAGTTTTACCTAGAATTTTTTCTCAAAAAATCCTTCTCACAAGCCCAAGCCTGCATTGTGTCAGAAAAGGGGGGTTGTCAAGTTGAAATTATTATACTCCACTCGCATATACGAGTCTCAATTATTTATTTTTTTACGTCCAAATCAAGGAGAAAAATTACTCTTGAATTTCAATATGAGTGTCCAGTATTTGAACTTAGTTTTATGTATTAGTATAACCGATGTTTCCTAAAATTCCCATTCTTCTCCCTTCTTCTCTCAGAAATTCAGATTCTTGCTTGTTTCACTATGTCTCGCAGGAGAGGTATTCCATGCCCTCTTTTATCTTTTTGGATTGATCAAATTTTACAATACCATAAGATCAATTCTTGATTTTAGGAATAAATGCAGTTTTCATTTTTTGCCGGATGTTAATTTTTCATCAGCTGTAATCAAATGTAACAGTTTCATTACCTTTTATTACTGGGTTTAAATACCTAAATAATTATTTTTTACATGAAACTACTGTCAACCCCCCCTTCCCTTCCAATAGCTGGGACCCTCGTCAGAAACATAAAATATTGAGATAATTATAAAAAGGTGAACTAAAAATGTATGAAAACGAACATTTGATCAAAACTGTCAAGTGCAAAATGTGGCAATGTTGGATGATTGCTGTCAGCACTGACTTGGAATTGCTTGAGTGATCAGGAGCCTGGCTCAGCTCAGTCAGTTGTGACTGGCCCTGCCTGCCTCTTAATAACTCTTGCTCATCTGCCCTCTTCTTTACCCCTTCTTTTTCCCAATCTACTCACACTCTTTCCCTTCTTATTCACTTTCCCACTCCTCTCCCGCGCACCCTTTCTCACTTTTATTTTGTCGGTAACTCGAGTCAGATGCACTAGAAGCTTAACGGTCAAAGTTTATTCATTATTTGGTTTCCCAGTGTATCTTTAGGAATTTTGAAATCAGTGTTATTGTGATTCTCACTTAACTTGTTTCATAATGGTCGAAGAGAGTTTTTTATCAACTTTTTTCGTGAACTGTAGAATGTTTTGTTTCTATTTGCTTTTCATGTGATCTCTCAAAAATAGCACCCAATGTGCGTGGTTCTTTGACGGTTTTCCACTGATTTTGATTCGAAGTTCGTAATTTTGTGCACATTTTCACTGCCGGAATACATTATCTTTCTATCGAATGAATAGTTCCAACAGCGGTGGAAAAGACACATGTCTGGATTTAACAAACGAAACAGTATACGCCTACAAGAAAAGATACATTTGTTGAAATTCTTGCCTGAAACTTTAATGTATTACTCCACGAGCTGTGTGAAACTTTGTCAGTTGCTTTACACTGATAAGTGTGTTTCTTGACTTTTTACCATGTGTGTTCAAAGTGATTCATTTTTTAAATGCAAGTAAATATTTTGTCGTTCTCAGATGTTGCAACTATTAAAGTATTTTTAATTTACTAATTGTCTGAAAATAAAGCTAGTAACTCAGCCAAGTTATAAATGGCATGCATAGTCTTCTTTTCTGCACCTCGTGTATGATATCGTTTTAATTTTGTGATACTGGTAGTACTGGTACTATCAAAACTTTTCTTTTGTATCTTAAAAAACATGGTTCCCCATGAATAATATTTCACTCACTGAAATCATAAAAGATGGTTAGCAGAGGAAAATATTTCAATGGATATTACCATTACTTTGGTAAGTTGTCGATCAGTTTGCAAATATTAGTTTCTTTCTTTACTTCGTTAACAGTTTGAATGAGTTGAAATATACTTTGGCAAAACTAATTAAGTAAAAGAGAATTCCACCCCTGCTTCTATGATAAGATCCTGTAATAATGTACTATGCAATCAATCATTTTTTTCTCTCTGTCTCTATTTACTACCGGATACAGGCTTTTGTAGTGTGTACATAATGATTTAGAAGTTATAATTTACTTTTTAAAGTTAGCTTAAACCCTTTTTTCTTTATGAAAGAGGGAGAGGAGAGGGGAGATTGGTAAGATCATTTTAGAATTAATTTTGAACAACAAGGTATTAACTCAAGATTTTGTAGAATTGTTGCCAGCAATTTGATTTATGGCGCATGCGTCTAAACCTTTTTGCTCCAAAGTTTCCTATTTACTCTTGCATCATCTATAAGAAAGGGACCTGACTTGTCTTCCCTTACCAAATTAGAATTACTTGAATGGAATGAAGGACTTGAACTTTCCTCAGTGGAGTCCATCCATCAGGTTCACGCTCCAACGGTCTCAGAACCTAGTGGTGCATGGCCTCCTGCAGGTCGAGTGTCAAGAGTCGGTGTAGATGCTGCTCAAGTTTAAAAGCCAGTCAACTAAGAAGGTGAACCAGGGGAGCGTAGACCAATAAGCATTACATTCAATAAGTGGATGCCTCTCAACTGCAGGTGGAAGAAGAGAAGTAATAATTACAAAAACACCAGTCACTGACTTCTTTTTCTCATTGCTTTAATAGCACTTTACCTGCAACAAGCAGAACTGGGATTCCTGAATATATTATCATCATCATTTTTTGTTTTTTGAATATAACTTAGATCAACGCTCCCTCTTTGTCCGTTCAAATTTTTGAACTCACCATCATTTCTTTATCCTCTTTCATCAAGCATTTATACTTTTTGATAAAGGAATCTCATGGATTATTTTTAATTGGAGAAGAATGTGAACCATTTCTGCTATGGCTATGTCAAATTATAGAGAACATTTTCATGGAACCACAAGGTTTTTTTAACTCTTTTTTTTTTTTTTTTCTAATGGTACAGAAAAGTTCATTGCAAAGTTATAGCATACTGCAACCGGCTACGTCTCAAATGCTTGACTGAAAAGGAGGTATCTGTTCAATCCAAGGCCCCAATGAAAGGTAAATTTAAGAGAAAGTTGATTATCTCTAGGGAGCAGTCTGTGGAGCCATGAAAGCAGAACAGAGGCTCAAAGAATGTGTTCATGGCAGCAAATTTTTTGACACATGTAACATAAATTTTCTCGACAAAATGATTCTCTATCATCTTACTGTTTTTGTTGAACCTGCATACCTCTCTTTCCTTATAAGCTGAGTTTTCAATTTTTTGTGTTGCAGATAGTGGTGGAACCAGTGGAAGTGGTGAAGGTTATTCTCGGGATGATGAGACAAGCTCAACTTCGAGTGAAAAGTACGAACGAGATGTTACAATTCTAAATCATTGTTTTGACGATATAGAAAAATTCATCGCGAGGTTACAGCATGCTGCAGCTGCTTCTCGAGAGCTTGACCGGAGAAGGAGGTAAGCCAAAGCTTTGTTGAAAGGTAAATCTAAAAGAATGTTCAATGTCTCCAGTGAGTAGTTTACAGGGTCATGGAATGAGAGTGATTTCAAGGAATGTGCTCATTGCTTGTAAAGTTAGTGATGAAGAGTTCAGGGAGTGAAACTCCCCGTTCAGCTATGAAAGACCTGCACCGTTAAGTATTGATATTATTTTGAAGATCAGGGAAGGAAGGTTCCTTATCCTGTTGCAAGGGGGCATTTCTAGACCTTCAGCATTGAGAAAGAATTGAATCAGCGAGAATGAAAACGCAACAACTCGGAAAATTGAAAATGTGTAGGAAACAATAAATAGCACAGTAGGTGAAGAAGTGAGTATAAGAAAAAGCTTTTGGTGCTTCTGCTTTGAGAACTCCTGATCGCTATTTCTAACTTTCCTTTTGCGTCCGAATATGTCTACTCATAAGCCAAACTACACTCTAAAAAAAGAAAATCGAAAAAACATGAATTGGTTGACTGTTGGATGACTGTTTTCATTATCAAGTAATTGAAGATGGTGGCCAAATAAGTTTTAGCAGTCATCATAATGACGTACACTGCCCTCTACTTTTTCTTTATGACCTCTAAAAGCCCCCATCACATCTGCTCTTGAAGCTTAGCACTAATAGTTTGACATCTGCTTGAGAGACAACCCGCGCCAATTAAGTTGAACAATAAGTTTCATTCTTAAGTCTCGCTTTTGCATTACCTATTTTCTGGGGTCACCCTATCTTAACTCGCATTGAAACACTCCATGTAACCAGTAAAGACATTTTGTCGACCAGGAGTCTACGTTCTCCAAACTAATTATCACTTCTTTTAACCTTTTTTAGAATTATCTTTCACCAACTCTTTTTCTCAATTTTCAGAAGCCGAAAATCAAAAAAGAAAGATTTAGGGGATGGAATGTTGACGATGAGGGCCAAGCCTCCGCCAGAGATCGAATTTGTGGATATCTTTCAAAAATTTAAATTATCTTTCAATTTGTTGGTAAGTTAGACAAAATTTCTTGTTTTATTTCATAATTCTTTTACCTAGCTCCTGTTAACTTTTGTTCATCATTAATCATAAGAACTTGTGCAGGGTTACGAACTCATAAAATGTCAGGGAAAACCTAGAAAAGTCTAGGAATTTTGTCCAACCCTGAGTAGTCAGGAAACTTTATTGTGGAACTAAGAAATATTATCTGCTAGCCAGAACATTGCATTTTTTCGATTTCAAGAAACTAGGCATTTAAAATTTTTTGTCAAAAACTGTTTATGAGTGATCATGCCTTATTAAACATTGAAAAGTCCAGGACTTTCATATTCAAAATCATTGTAAAGTCAGGGAAAAGTTATGAAATTTTGAAATCCAATAAAACTGGTCACAGAGTAAGTATTAGGACTTGTTATTTACTCATGTCACTCGCAATTATGTAAGATTCTGAGTCAATTACCTAAATTTTCAATGGTTCTTTTCGCAGCATTAGTCGACTGGTGTAAATTTCTTTTTATCATCATGCTAAATAAAAAAGAAACTTTCTTCTATTTCTTTATCTTTTGTTTTTAGGCAAAACTGAAAGCGCACATTCACGACCCGAATGCACCAGAGCTAGTTCATTTTCTTTTCACCCCATTAGCCTTGATTGTAGATGCATCACACGATACACATTATGGACCAAATCTACCTGCCAAAGTTGTGTCGCCACTGCTCACACGAGAGGCAGTCAATCTTCTAATGAATTGTGTGACCAGTAAAGAAACGGAGCTGTGGCACTCCCTTGGGGATGCATGGCTCATACCAAGGTAAATCCATTCTATACATTTTTTTTTATTAAATATCAACTCTTTGGAGCAGAATAAATCATCCCTCTATTGTGTTGTAACGGCTACCGCTCTTTGAAGGACACTTATTGTATCCATTTTTCAATGCCAAAGTTCTCTCTTCTATCAATCAAGTGCTAAAAATTTAAGCAAAGAGAAACATGGCAACACTATCAGCTTTATCACTGGTCCTCTGTAATTTTACCATAGGTTATTTCTTCCATACATAGGGAGCGTTCATAAATTACGCAACTAACGTTTTCGGCATATTTGACCCCCCCCCCCCCTTGTAACGCTCCTGTGATGTAGGTCCCTATCCTCAAGTACTTAAAAACATGAGAATGTAACGCTCTCCTCAACCCCCCTCACACTCATTAACAATAACACTCATAAACCCCCATTAACACTCTAATTGTACATTTCGGCTGAGTGGGCATCATTAACATCAATAAAATCTTCATAATTTTACAAAAAGGAAAGCAGAAAATAGCAGCAATCCCCTCACCAAAGCTTTCACCTAAATGAATGCGGAAACCTATTTGCTTATGTCATTGCTATCTTTCGCAGAGATCAATACAAAGGTCCAGTGACCCCGTATCACCCAGTATTCTTAGACGGCTGGTCTCCCGATTATCCATTATCGGACGAACGAGAGCAGATGGGAGTGTCTTTAGGCTCTGCAGCTGCTTCAGAAGCAAAAAGACAAAGAGCTGAAGAAATCAGAGCTGCTCAACATGAGGTACAGTCGCTTTTAAATTATTGCATGAATTGTTGATCCTTACTTTTGTCATTATGATACGTTTCTACGGATCTGACATCTAGAATAATTACTGAAAGAAGTCACCAACATAAAATGCCTTGAGAAAGCATGAAGTTCAAAAATTCCAGCTCTCTTTGTTTTTTCCATTCAATTCAATCTCGATAGAGTAGTAACAATGTTTAAGAGTCCTTCATTAAGTCCATAGTTGGTTGTCAAACTTCCCTGTTGTTTAATATATCGACATCTTGATCAAATTTTGATTTCCTGAGAAGGGATTTTTCACCAAAACATAATACCACAGCGATAAAGCACAAAAACATAGCCCGAATATACGAATAAAGAAGGAGAGAATTAAAATATGGGTAAACAAGACTAAAACATAAATACACTAAAAGGCAGGACGTTTCGAGTGGTTACGTGATAACGGCTGGGGTCGGGTCGCCACTCAATTTTTTTCCTATTTTTTATGTGTTTTTGCAGTTGAAAATGAGCTGGTAACAGCTCGAAACGTTTGAATGTTGTAAGTGTTTTGAATGTTTTAGCCTTGTTTACCCATATTTTAATTCTCTCCTTCTTTATTCATAATACCACAACTAGTATAATATACCCAATAAATTTCTTAAATAACTTCTGTTTGTGCTTTCAAGATACATTTGCATAAACATTTAAACCACTTTGCCAATAAATTACCGCGTTTCTCCCTTTTGTAAGGAAAAGCTCAATTTACTCAGAGGAAATCATGGTCTCTGATGAAAAGTTGGCAGCATTGGGGTTACCCATGACTTCGAAGCGAAAAACTAACACTGAATCAAAGTGCACAAGTGTCATTGCAGGCTCAGATGGCCAGCTATGCATGCGCTTTTCAGTTCACTGCCAGCGTTTCTTGCCTCACATAATGACTCATCCCAAAGCTGCCAACTTCCTTTACAAATCAATGATTTTTCTGGGAAAATTGAGTGTCTCACACTTTTTTCCCCAAAAAATCTTCAAATTTGAATTTTTTTCTTGCAGGCTGAATTAAGAGAAAGTCACTATCATCCAGACAATTTACACTACAGCAGCGATTACCCTGAATTTGATCACCCAGAATCTACACCCAATCCTGGACCTTCCAATAGTAGATATTCCTTTGAAAATCTGCGCTATTCCAGAGATGACCGGTATGAACCTCTATCTATTGCATCACCTCTACATATGTTTTCCCTTATTTTTCCGAAATCATATCTGGTTAAAGAGAATTTTTGGCGGTACATCGACGTGTTTAGGGTCACGAGGTTCCTTGGATTATATTCCACTGGACAAAGGTAGTAATCGATGACCCTAGTAAAAATCAAAATGTTTAGAGGTTCAAAAGTGATCATCTCTGCCACATTTTAATTAACGTGAAACTCTCTTGTCTCATTCACATTTCATTAATGTATTCTAAAAATAAAAATAAGGAGCCTCGCTTTCTGACTGGGGTGTCTCCTGTTGGGTTTAAACTAGTAAATGTCAAGAAATTCGATGTCATCAGGAAAATATGAGGAAAATCGATCATTGATCAGGAACTTCGATGTGCGTTAAGCATTTTTCAACCACATGCCGTTTAGCATATGCAAAAGTGAAAGATACAATTCATGAAATATCTTAGTTTGTAAAATCAAATGAGTGTCAAATTAATCGCTCAAAAATTCAAGAAACATCATTTAAAGTATCAGGAAAATATCAGAAGAATCCAAAATGAAATTTAAGGAGACATCCTGCTGATGGACCTCTGTATTTGGCGGCAGGCAGAGCTTCTCATCCGTTGTTTCTGCAACATCCTGTAGTGCATGAAATTCGTCCAGTAATGTTCAATCTTGTTTGATTCCAGGGATCGTTCACACAGTCCTGGTGGAGGATCAGAGAGTGAATTGCCGAGCTCAGTAGCTCACCGTGAAAGAGATATTTCAGCGAGAAGTGACATATCTGCAGACTCAATTGAGCGAAATGGTGGCAATGGCGAGAGATTCGAGAGGACCCAAGCTCGTTGGCTGGAAGATTTAAAATCTCAAGGCTCCAAAATTGTTCAAGTTACGTACCCGCGAACAGCGAACAATGACAAGGAATTAACAGTTATAAGAGGAGAGTTCTTAGAGGTGAGTTAACTCTTGTAGTCTGTATTCTGTCAGAAGTTCTAATGAAGAAAATGTGCATCCTGATCCAGTACTGAAAATGTTTTACACTGTGACAGGTCAAATCTGAAACTTACCTACCCAAATTCAAATCTAAATTTTTGTTTGTAAATGCTGGTGAATGTTGCTTTATTGACACTTTAATGAACAGAAAGTTTCGTTTGTGCCAAAATTCAAAATGACATTAGCAGGCTTGAAGTACATCAGCACTCGCTTGAAAGAATTGGTCTACCTTTTCCCTCCCCCCCTTTGAAAAATCAGAATTTTTCATGGAAAATCAGAAATTGAAAATTCAGAGAGTTTTCAGTGACTTCCATAGAAGAAGTGTAGGATTATCTTTGAAATTAGCACATTGCTCATGAGGGGGAAGATGACCTAATATCCGATATTTGTCACATGAAATTACTCACAATGAATGTATTAAGTACTTCTGTTTTATCACGGAAGTCAAAAGCGCCATTGAATTATTCTATCTAAAAAAAAAATTGAAGTAAACAGAGGAAGACTTCAAGAAGCCGGGATAACAAGATATTTACTCGTAAGAATCAGATTCAAGGGAATAACAGGCAAATTTATGGACAAACGGTTAAATACACCTATTCCGGACCCTCGTTTTCACAAAATTGTTATCTTTTTGTCTGTAGGGAATTCTCCCTGAGCCACATAATCTGTCATAATGAATAGTTCAATTTATTTCTTGCAAAACAGGTGTGCGTAACAGTTTTAGTATGAGAATTTCTGATGTATTTAAAATGGAAATTATCAGAAAATAAGATCTAAATATAATCTCAGTCCTGTAAGTAGAATTAACAGCAAGAAAATGTTTTCTTGGAAGTTTCACATCTTTTTCTTTTACAAATTAATCATTTTTTTTTGTAAATTATCGTAGGTTTTGGACGATAGTCGTAAATGGTGGAAAGCACGCAACAGCCAGGGACAAATTGCTCACGTACCTCATACCATCGTGACACCATATACTCCGTCCATGAGTGCCAATGATGTTGATGTTTTTAGTAATCCTCTGTACACTAGGGGCTACGACAGACATTATTCTCCTCAGGTAAGAAAAATTCCTAATTATATGTCCCAATTTCTCTGAACGTAGGCGGGTAGAAAATTGGGAATTACAACATCCTGGATTGCTGATCAGTGATCACATTTAAGAAGATAGAAGAGATCAAACTGTGGTGGAACAGGAAGAAAAACTAATAACATCGACTTGCGTATCTTATCCTGTAGAATGCGTCAAAAAGCGAATTTTATTTATAGTTCCCAACCTCCCTGGGAAGTTCTGTCCTGGTTTGTCTCATCAATCACCAACACCGTTGTTACCAAATTCGACCAATTAGATCTGTTAGTTTTCGATAGGTTGAACCTTTTTTAGAACCACCTCGCATGGTGGTACCAAAATCATGCACCAACACTGCAATTCGTTAGTCACCGAATCGGAAGTTTCGAACACAAATATAATGGCAGCTCGGAGGTTTGAACACAAAAATAGTATCGAACCTCTAAATAAAATTCGCTTTAAGTCACTAACCCATAATAGTCTTGCCCAAATTGTCAGGCGATATTGGTCCTCGGCCATTAATAATCTTATGAAAGGATAGTGAAACTTGATGGTTTTCCAGGTTTTTTTCTCTTTCATTTTATTTTAAATTGTCTGAAAATTTTGAAATTACCATTGTGCTTATCTGACATGAGAGTAGATCTTGAAAATTTATCGTGGATTCAAGCTTTGAAAGAAAAATTAGGAAGTTATTCCTTTACATCCTATCATGTCACTTGAATTAAATTGTCAACTTTTCCAACATGCTCTTAAATCTGTTAATTTTTTTAATTGATGTATTTCTCCTTGCGTACAGGATACTCCAAGAGGAGAAAGAGAGAGCATGGGAGGCGGCTCAGAACTCTCGAGAGGCACTCGTTCCCCGCCAATTCCACCCCCTGCTCCAGCGCCGGCTGAATGGGTGCGCAAAGAAAGACTCGGCAAGAAAGGTGAATTCAGATACTTCTAAAATCCATTGTTATAATATGCTGGCATAACTAATTATGTGTAATCACAAATTTCTTCTAAATAATCGAATTTCGTTTCTTGTCTTGTTGCATTATCTAGTTTGTTTCAAATTAAATATGTATTTTAAAGATTGTTATGTACTTAAAGAGACTATTTTAAAATATTTTATTCTATTTTGTGTCTTTGTATTGTAATTAATATATTTTTACATCTTCTGCAATATTTTTTTATAAATTACCTCCAGATTAAGAATGAACATTAAATGATATTTGTTGTCTACTTTTACTTTGTTTTTTAACAGAAAAATGTTGCATCGCAAAAAAATTTTCAACTATTGTGAAAAATTGTCTCCAATTTTATTTTTATACATAAGAAACTTATCTATTCTAGGCATGCATTTTTTAACATGCGGGTTCTTGTTATGATTTTTCTGTCCGTAGCTGTGTCACTGTGTGCCCATCAATATTTATTACTAATAAAATTTTTGACCATACTTAGCTAGTAAAAAAAGAAGCATTGGAGCCATTGATACCTATGCTGTAATGCTAATCCATGTGTGCATTTCAATAAATTTTCTTAATTTTCATATGTAATGTACGTTAAGATAGACGAATAGACAAAACGCACAAGTGTGTCATCCTTGTAACACCGGCTGTACACTTTGTACATGTAAATCTGTTCCCTCAAACATAGCTGATCATCAAAGTCCTCAAGGAGATAATGAAACTCACTTTAATTTACTTAACCAGGGTTTATAATGAAGTCTTTGAGGCAAAAAAGCAATTAGATAAGTTAGAATTTTACAATCGTGTTTAATAATTACCTACCATTAAATGCAGAATGTATTCAGAAGGTCTGATTTATGGAAGCCTCGAAAATTTCACCTTACACACCTCCATCTAAACAATGCGTTTGAGCAACTAAAAAGCTCTGAGCAAGTGGATCTATTTTAGGGGTGGCACTACTTTGCTCTACCCTCGCTCCCCTTTAAATAAGAAGACATCATCTTCTTAGAAATACACCAGAGCTGTACTATGAAAAAAGTGAAAGCAAAATTAAAGAACCTCGGTAAGCTCTACAATAAAGTTCAAGCTTAGATAGAGGAAAGTGAAAGATAGGTAAACCTCTCTAAAGAAATCTATATGTAATGAGGTTGTAGCTTTATTGTCTGAAAATGTTCGTTTTTTGTCGTGACTTTCTGTCTGTTAAACCTAAAAAAACTAAAAAAAAAACCCTGTAAAATCCTTTAGACTTGTACAAAACTCCATCAGTTCATTAGATCATCATGTTAGAATTAGATAAAATTGAACTGTCTGTTACCGTCCAAAAGTGTATTAAAATTTTCTAAATATAAATTCTCTCTCACTCAAATCCTTAGAATTTGTTTTTACTTCATTTCCCTCTTCTATTGTTCTGCTACTGATCAGTGGTGTTCATCAAGCAACCAGTCTGAATATTAGCATAATTGATTGATGGAATTCAAGGTGGAAGAAATAATCTTCTATACTATAAGCTCCGAGGCCTCCTAATTTTGCGTAACTGGTAACGCTCAGTTCCAGCATTCTACCGGGCCGATTTTCATGATTTTTGCGGCTATCGACGGGCAATTCTCTCTAGATTAGCCCGTTTTATTCAGTTTTTCAAAATATGACCCAGGTTTTTTTACAATACGTAGTAAAGTTGCGAATTATCCCATTTAAACAATGTAAATTTATATTTTTTGTCATAGTTCGTTTGAGCGTTCTACCGGGCCGATTTCCATGATTTTTGCGTAAATTGACAGGTAATTGGCCCTAGATGAGCCCGCTCTAATCAGATTTTGGAAATAGGACCCAGGGATTTTTAAAATCACGTTATAGAAGTGAGAGAATTTACAGAACGCTCCAGGACTGCTACCGCTATGCGCAGGAGGATGCGCAGTGGTCGAGGAGGTTGCGCAGTAGCTGTTTGGCCTGCGCATCAGCTCTATACTTATCTACACAAGATTTGCGCTGATTACCCCATACCGAGCAGTGGCCGAGGCGTCTAAGACGTCGGTAGCGTCCACCTGACTAAAGGTGTGGGTTCGATCCCCGACTTCTAAGATACTAAGTTGTTACCTGATTATCATTTTTCGTTGTTTTACTGCAATATTTCATCAAGCAGTCATTCCAAAATGCATCCTCTTGACTTCAAAAAAAAAATTTTTCTCTTTATTCATCAAAACCAAAAATTATTTCATTCTAAAAGTAAAGTATACCTCATATCGTAATTTTAACACTGATAGGAAGGTAAAAATAGCGGCCCATTGATGGCGCGGAGCGCCCTCAGGGGGTTGGGCCGCGTAGCGGCCAGGGGGCATAGCCCCCTAGTAAATTATAATGATTAAGTATTTAAATTAAATAATTAAGTAAAGAGATTCCGTCACGAATTGCTATGTTATAAACCATAGCTTAGTCACTAGAGTACGAAGAAATATCATGTAAAGAATAATGGGGTAGGAAGGAATCAGAAATTTATGATCTATAAGTTTTCCATAGGTAGTTTATTTTTCATGAAAGAGAACAAACTTGAAAAAGTAGAAAAATGTCATTAAAAAATAGGCTAACATTTCAAAAATAAGGAAGATTTCTTCTTGGTAGCAGTCTTTGTTTCTTATAAAGAGGAGTTCAACAAATGGAGATGCCAACATGCAGCAAGTCCATACTGAGATAAAAGTTCAAATTTAAGGGGCGCTCAAAAGTCCTTAGAGCTTCACAAGGTCTGTTTTATGTCAATAATACATACTTTCAGGAGTATTTCCACATTGAATAATTTATTGATAAGAAAAAATTTCTAATGCAACTTTCAGGTCTTAAATTTTTGCTATTTTCCAAGTATATCATTTGAGAATGATAATGATAAATTTCATTCAAAGGTATGTGAAGTCTATTCTTGGGCCAAATTTTGATGGGTCCTTCCACTGGTACTTACATATACTTAGGACGAGTTAATGACTCCATTTGAGTCCATCCTAGTGCTTCTGATTGGCCAGTGATGCAATTTGGACTCGTTGACAGGTTTTACTTTTCTGTCTTAAAGTGCCGACAAAATACAGCCCTTGGTTCAAATTTTTTTGAAAATAAAATTTGATTAATTTGATCCGGTTTCAAAGCACGAACACAGGCATCGGTAAAACCTAAGAAAGTTTAATAAGAAAAAAATATTTGTCTTTTAAAAATTTAAAGTAGCTAAGTGATGAAATAGTGACCTTGATTTGATATTCTTTTTATGATGAGCCGAAAGCTTGCTTTGTACCGACTAGACAATGAATCGATGCTTAGCAGGAAGAATTAAGTAATGAAATCGGTCAACAATAAAAAACTTAGAAATTAGTTCAGTCAATGTCTGTTACCGCTAAATTACATATGTTATCACAAGGACAATTCAACATTGTTGTAAAAATAGATAAATAGATGGTGGAGTTTGTAATGATTCTGAATATAAAGTTTTGAAGAACAATCATTTTAGGAACAGTCAAATCATTCTTGATCGCACTTCCATACTTTCCTCTCCTGGAAACCAAGTGCACATTGACACAGAACTCTTGTTCATTTTACAAATTTTAACAGAAAAAGATGAGCAATACATTTGATCCATACTAAATTTAAAACTAATTTTAGAAATATTACTTTCATTCGATGGTTCGTTAAAAAAGCTTGTGTCCAAAATAATCACAGTTCAGAGATGCTTTTCTCTCCAGGCATAGAGTAAAAATTACATTGAATTTAGAGATCCCTTTAGATATTATTAGAATATTAAAGAACATTCTATTAGTTGACTTTTGGGCCGAAAGAAAAACACAAAGGGCTCTGTGAGACTCACAGGTAATAAATCAAATTTTTCATTCTTACTTTATGATTAGTTACGTAAATCATCCCTGCATTTCTATGAAAAATTGGAAGTGAAACTTTCATTTACAAATTGTAAGAAGCCTGAGAAATAAAAATTGTACCACATTAAATGTATTTCTAGGCAATCAAAGGAGGAATTGAAGGTTCATAGGTGCATAAAATCAAGAAATTCTTAGTTACCAGGTCCCTCATTGGCTTGACTAGAGTTGTTCCGAACACATATTCTGTTCGCAGGGAAATTCGCCGACTGGCAATGAACTCACACTTGTAATTACAATGAACTCACGTGCAAAAGATTTGATCCACCTAGCTCTGCTCTTTGCAGATACTTAGGAGTTATATTCGATATTTATTATTAATAAATGGTTTTACGGTCTTACAAAAAAAAAAAAATTGCAATTTCAAAGAGTCCAGCAGAATATTTCCATGATAGGTCAGAATGTCACTGAAAATACCCTATTTGATACTTCTTACAGTCAAGGAGTTTTTACAGGGTTCAATTGGATCCCTTAATAAAGCTGTACTGGCAGTTTCCTATGTAAATATCATTCAAAGAAATTGGTAATTAATAGAGTATGTGGTTAAATTCATGAAAATAGTAGAAGCATTTGATTTGCTTTAAAATTAGTGACAAAATTACGAAACTTACAGAATACACAGATGTATATTTAGTGATTCAATTCAGCAAGGCAAGATCTGCACCGATAAATTAAATGATTTAAAGCTGATCATAGCCTTCAAAGACCTTGATTTGTCATTCATAAAAAATCAGTACGCAGATACTCATTTTCAAATTCTCAGAGAAATCATGGAAACTTAAGTCAATGGGATAGTCTCCAATGGCATGATTAAATTTTAGGACCTTGCCAGAAGTCCATTTGCGGGACAAAATAGAGAATTTTCCTTCGAAACACGACCTACATCCTTTTAAAGCAAGGTTTCCTTATGAGCACATTCTGATACATAAAAAAATCTTACTTTGACAAAAAAAAAAAAACATATGATCGTTACAAAAAAATTATAGCACCCTGTGTACATTCATAATAAGGCAAAGCTTCAGAATCTTTCATAGAATAAGTCTCTCGGTGTTGTTGCTGTAAACTAAATTATTAGAGATTGATTTAACTAAAAAGCATTAATAAAGAAACATTGTTAATTCTCTGTTGATCAATCAACTTTTTCTGATTAAGTACAAAATAAAACATTTCGCAGAAATCTCTTTCAAAAACGAAAATACTTAAATCATCCCCACCAAAATTTTTTAGCTGATTCTTAACTTGAATGATAAAGACAAGACAAGATGTAATATATTTCCCTTTGTGGGAAACAGTACCCTTTGAAGTCCATGCTGAAGTTCTTGCATAGGAGTGAAAAAACTTAATATTTCTTGTTATTCTACATACAAGGCGGAATGACAGTAAATGCTCAGATCACTACCGCAGCAACAACTTACAGAGTCTCGCTTCAAAAGATACTCAATTGTTTGTTACTCAGCACAGAGTGCATTTTTGTTGCTAACTAGAGTTCCTTAAAAATTTACTAGGTATTTCAAGATTTTCAAGGTACTAAATAAAATTCTTAAAATTTGACACATAGGCAAACTATGTGCCAAGAAATGAGTCTGCAATGCCGAGACATTTCTTTCATCATTCAACATGCAACAGGAACTGTTACCTAAAGCTATGATGACGAACATCTTCTAATGCCCTTACAAAATGAAGCCACTGTACACTTCTAAAACATTAATCAACTCGTAACAGAAAATAAGGACTAAATCCAAGGAAATTCTGAACAGAGCTCTCAAGTTGTTCCGTCGAGTTTATCGGTTTGTTAAAATAGGTTCATAACTGGCCAGTAGAGCCAAAGATGAGCTTCTGAAAATTTGAGCTCTTTTTTGGTCCCCGAGGGAGGAGAAAATCTTGTACAATGTTAAATGCGACAGAATAGAATGAGGTGAGATTTGGATGGCCAGTGATGCCAAGAGCAGCGCTTCATTGGGCTGACCAATCGTAAGTAGAATGTATGAGACGATCATGAATGGACTATGTCGGTATTCTTTGGGAGATGCACTTACCGCCTGTTGCAAGCAAACAACTGTCTTCCCTGCATCGCCTGAGTATCTCCAAAACAAGGCTGAAATCGTTGCAGTGCTCCAAATATCTGAATCCTTTAAGATTGTTTCTAGATAGTCTTTGATTCTGTCGGCACTTACATCATCACTGTTTGCAGCTATTTTCAAGACCTGAAGACAAAAGGCAGAACAAATAGCAAAATTACGACAGGTTACCACTGACTACTTTACAGAAAAATAAGAGAAGGGAAGGCTGCGGGAAAAAAGGCGGGTAAAGAAGGAAATTGACATTTCCCGATGGTTACATTTTGATGAGGAGTAGCACTGGAAAGCTATATACCTAAATAAGGCAGGTCGAGTAAAAGGGGGGCATCCATAAGCGCCGTTCTTGGGCCCATCCTCCTTCCCCATCCATCCTTATTACTGGCCTAAACATGGATCTGAAGGCTAGTTTCTGCAGAAAATGCGGAGTTTTTGACTGCATACCCACAAAATCAACAATTTTCGTCAAAATCGGCCATCAGACCATTTGTAGGTCAGTATTAGACTAAAGAAGAAACCGGGAATGACCGAGTCATGATGCATTTCGTAAAATATAGACCTTTAATGAGGAAAAAATTATAAATTTGAGAGAAGCCAGATAGGGTGGGCTAAAAACGGCCCTTAGCGACACTCCTCCTTTGTTCATAACTGCTTAAAATGTTTCTATCTAGTCAAAATTCTAATTACAAAATTCTCGTCTTAAAATTCTTGATGACAGTAGGATATCAATGGCTACGGAACAATAGCTCTTATCAGCAAATTGACAATTTTACAGGACGAAAGAAGAGCTTCGCCATTTCTGCAATTCTGAGGTTAAAGGACCCCGCGCACCTCTTATGGGAAGCTGCACCATGAAAGAACGTTAATTTATTTATGTCATTCGATTCTCCTCAAGATGCTGATCAAAAGTTATAATTGCGCCAACTTTCTACGATGCACCGTTCTCGCAAAAAACCGCCGAAAAGATTCAATTATTCGGTGATAAAAAGCCAGAAAGATTCCTCATTCCAGTACTCGATTGACAAGCGGCTGTGTGTCAGTGAACATTAAACGGACGCGTCGAGAGCGGGAGGAGGGGGATAGCCCTAGGGTCGGCAGGTACAGATAAGAAGACGGACACGCGCTACGTTTTTTCCTTATTTACATCGGGCCTGTTCTCAAATGCTTTGTTCTTTTTTATTCATTGTCGCCGTATAATTGAATCTCCTTGGAGGTTTTTTGCGAAAACGGAGCATCGTAGAAAGTTGGCGCAATTATAACTTTTGATCAGCATCTTGGGGAGAATCGAATGAGATAAATAATTAACGTTCCTTCATGGTGCAGCTTCCCATAAGAGGAATGTGGGGTCCTTTGCGATTTTTTACATATTACGGTGTTCCCTGCAGAATTGGAAAAAACTAAAAACATCAACTTGTGTATTTTATACTGTAAAATGCGGCAAAATTGCTAAATTATTTTTGCCAAAATTGTTAGTTAGGCAGTATTGTTCCGTAGGCATCGACGTTTAAATGTTGAATAATTACCTTCAAAAGTTTCGGTTCTGGGGTCATTGGCTTCCCCTCAGTATATGTGTCAACAGTGAGATCTGGAATGATACTCTCTCCAAGTTGGCATTCAAGGCTTCCACTTTCTGTCGAAGAATCAACGGTGGGTGGAATATTCAGGAGTGATAAAAGACTGGCACTCATATCAGCCTGTGAAATGTTTTCTAAGAACTCATCCTCATCGTTAATTTCCTCTTTGAATAAAACAGATAACTGGTCATCATCATGCAGAGCGGAAAATTTCAGTTCTTGAGCAACTGGATCTGTCTCTTTGCTGCTGAGACAGAAATGTTTCGAACATTTTGAAGCGAGGTTGATTTCAGCAAAGTTTGGTTCACTCAGTCTAGTTTTGGAGGACCTCAATACCTCGGAAATAAATTCAAACTCTTGTCGTAGGATTTCACTTGCTTCTACTGAATCGATAACCAGTCCGAAAAACTTCTCTTTGTTGAGAGTAACAACATTACTAAAATCGTCATGGAATGCAATGGTCACTTCAGAGTGTTGTAAGGCTTCTTTATTAGCTGCCAGTCTCTTAAGATTACTTTTAATGCTTTTAATAAGGTCGGATATTTTCTCTTTCAGTTGGAATGCTTCGTCTACATTTCCTACAAACGTTCCTACGTTTTCAAATCCGACCTTATTCCGAGTGAACTGACGTAGCTCTACGTCCTCTTTAAAACCAGAGAAACTATTTTCGTCTCTTTCACGTTGATCTGCGACTTGACTGAATGCGTTATGATCTCTTCTAGGATGCTCATCTATTAATAATTTTCCGGTTTCGAAGTATGGAAGGGGCTGAACTTGGACTACTGGTCGTACAATTTTCGGTGCATCCGAATTTTGCTCTCTACCGCTTACATCATTAACGTCAATTAACAATTCAAGTTTGCCATCATCATCTTCATTTTCCACGCTAGATTTGAGACTATCGTTGAAATCTGAATCAGTTAGCAGGGCTTTCTCTGAGGGACTAGAATTTCCTGAGGAAGGCTGTCCGATATTCTCCGAGACGTCAGTTTTTGTGTCTTTAAAACCAGTGGCACTTTTACACTGTTCGCTTGCTGAAGTTTTAATGCTTTTGACGGGTAATTGCAGTTCATCTATATTCTTGAATTGAGGAGACGAGGCTTTCACGTTGAGCTGTGGGGGCTCGATAGCAAAATGCAGCAGCTTTTCATTGATTTTCAGGATCTGTGTGGGTAAAATAAAGAGGAATTAACACTCTAAGAATTGATATGACAAAGTAGAGTGGACAATAGGAGTAATAAAGAATGAAATCCGGAATCTTGATATTTATTTCTACAGTTTTACTGTTAATGTCCGGATAGCCACTTTGATGAAGAGAGCACGCCGATTTACAGTTGCAAAAAAATACCAATACTAGCTAAATTTCAATGTTACTTGATGTAATGCTCTTTGAGATCTCCTGAGCAAGATGAGTTTTAAGATCGAATTTTCTTTGAGCCAATATTGAGAGAGGCGCAGTTGAAACAGGAATTTTTGGCCCTCTTAAGCACCTTTTCTAGTTGAGATGGGCAGTTGTCACTATGTGTATGTAAACACAGTGCCGCACCCTGAAATCATTTGGAAGAATTTTATTCTTTTTTATCAGTCTCATCTTCATAGCCAGCCAGGAAACAAAAGCTCTCCTAGATCACAGATAGACGTTGCAACATTTTTATTAGATGCTGCTTTAAAAATGCTGAAAGAGTGACTTTCTAGCCCTGCTTTTGTCTAGATAGATAGGCACATAAAAAGGTTGATTGTAAAAGCTTTTCTTGCATGTAAGGCACATCACATCATATAATATCAAAATTTAGCCAGTGTTGGTATCCTTTCAGAAAAATTGTTTCCCTTAAATGGGAAAATTTTAGGAAGCTAAATGCTTAAGATTATTAAGGAGTCAGATAAGAGGTTGAAAGTAATTTTGCCGATAGCAATTAGTAATGTTGATGAATAGTGATAGATTTGCTTTCCCTCAGCCAAAATTTATAGAAGTATGGTTCAACAACTGTCTAAGACATTCTACGTACACTAAAAAAAACTAGCATAACCTATTCCTATAAATTAAAATTTAGGCTTAGATACCTTAATTTAATTCATCTCAAAAAATTCAGTAGTTATAAAAGTACTTTTAATTCAGACGGCAGTACATATTGGAAAGAGAAACTTTAAAACTAACGTACCTGTGAGAGGGCATTATTTGCTAAAACTTGTAGCCTGATTTTAGTTTCTAACTGTTTTTCATGCATGGATGACAGTTTGTTTGGTATGAAATCACACTTCAGAATCAATTCACCGTCTCTTTTATTGTAGCCGCATGTTTTACCTGGAGCATAAGAAAAATAATTAGGAAAATACTTCTCGACCTGGCTGTTAGCATATAAATAATATATAACTCTGCGCTCAGAGGAGGAAAGTATAGTAAGGCAGAACCTCTATTATTAGACTCAATATAGCTGAGGGTCAGGCCAGATGGCTAAAAATCAGAATGATATAATTGTCGCAATTTTTGCTCCTTAACATTCTGGATTAAGTTTAAATGCATTCCATCCAAATGTCATCTGAATAGCGCTCGGTCTATTGATGATGCTTCTTGCACCATTCCAGCCTGTTTTTAGAATTTATTTACACACCCCTGAGATGAAACAGTATATGAATGAGCCAGATAATAGAGGTTCAATTGCATGAATTCAACATGATAGGACTGATTCAATGTTGAAATGAAATTTCAGCTAAAAATTATATTATATTGCTGAACAACAGACAAATACCATTTTCTGACGACTGAACGGAGGTCAAAAATAGGTCCAATAAAACATAAAACTTTTTACTTATGAAGTAGCCATTTCCTGACTTCAATATTTGAATAGCTCCTGTCTCATCAGATCTTCAAATGCAGGGTAGGCATTCTTGATGCCAGAAGATGCGACACAACACTGTACTCATGCAATAGCAGCAATAACTTAAGTCGTTTTCTAGATAATTGGACATATTTATGCTAAAAGGAACCATGTGCACTTGCAATATAGTTCCTTACAGCATAAATAAGTCCAATTTGGAGTGGTCTCAGCTAAATTGGAAATGTTGATCCAAATCAAATGGCAGTCAAGTATGCGAAGGACAACATAATGTAATGTGTCCTTAATTGTATCAAAAACTTCAATTTTGTCTATTTCAACCAATGTTGGCATTGTTTTGTTAGAAATTTTTCTTCATCCCTTCAATGATAATGATTTTACAAAAGAAAATAACTTACTTAATAAACTCTTGTTCGCTAAAAATGATGAGACAGCATCTTGCCGGATTAATCGCAATTCAAGAGGCATAACTTGACTTAGTAGCTCTTCATGCAATTTTAGCCACTTCATTTGGAGTTCCTGGTACTCATGAGAATGGTGCAAGATATCGTGTAAGTTGCTATTGCAGGAACAAGAAAAAAATATAAGAATTAGTAATAGAGTCGGGGTGTCTAACTATCTACTAAGTCGTTGTTACAAAAATCATTGTTTCTTCATTCCCCTATCATTCTTTTTGTTGCTTCTGCACAACTTCCTTATTTGAAGTGTTTCCTAGGATTTTCGTAATTTTTACACCTTTTCTACCTGTTCCTGAATTAAGTGCATTTTAAATTTTGAAAAGGACCGAATTTTTTCCTTCGTCAATTATAGCTCTTGCAAATTTGTTTGACATGTAACAAGAAGAGTTTGGTGATCCTGCTTCTATAAACGATTACTAAAACGATTATTAGAAGGCTCAGAAACCAACCCAAAACATACAGATTCTAACTGAAATTTCACAGGAACATAATATTATGAACTAACAAGGGGAGCTTCCCAAGTGTAACCGGAATTTCGAGTTGAAATTTCGCATGAAGATACTAGAGATGATTTTAGGGATGCCGTATCTTTTCGTTTTTTCGAATGGGGTCGGGAAAGCCCTCAAAAAAAGGGCTAAAGATGCGGAAAAAACGCGTGCGCTAGCGGCACAAGGTAAACATAGGTGATAGAGGCACACAATCCATATCAGTACCGCATGGCCGAACGGTAGCGCGCTCGCTTCGCATGCGTGAGGTCCTAGGATCGGATCCTGATTACAGTGCGTAATTTTATTTTACTTTATGCTTGTTTATTTTTCACTTACTTTATTTTGCACCATTCGCTCCGCAAACCGACTTACGAGGTAGAACACGTAGTGACTGAAGATTTTTTACATATGCTGATAAAAACTCGAAGTTTCTCTTGGATTGAAACGTTATATATAATTGAAAAAACAAAACGCTCTAAAACTCACCAAATTTCGTTGCCAAGCTGAATTTCCGGAGTATCAGTCGAATCTGTATCTGTATCTGACTGATACTCCAGAAATTTAGCTTGGCAACGAAATTTGGTGAGTTTTAGAGTGTATTGTTTATTCAATTATATATAACGTTTCAATCCAAGAGAAACTTCGAGTTTTTATCAGCATATGTAAAAAATCTTCAGTCACTACGTGTTCTACCTCGTAAGTCGGTTTGCGGAGCGAATGGTGCAAAATAAAGTAAGTGAAAAATAAACAAGCATAAAGTAAAATAAAATTACGCACTGTAATCAGGATCCGATCCTAGGACCTCACGCATGCGAAGCGAGCGCGCTACCGTTCGGCCATGCGGTACTGATATGGATTGTGTGCCTCTATCACCTATGTTTACCTTGTGCCGCTAGCGCACGCGTTTTTTCCGCATCTTTAGCCCTTTTTTTGAGGGCTTTCCCGACCCCATTCGAAAAAACGAAAAGATACGGCATCCCTAAAATCATCTCTAGTATCTTCATGCGAAATTTCAACTCGAAATTCCGGTTACACTTGGGAAGCTCCCCTTGTAAGTGGGAAAATGGCATTCCTTCAAGGTTATCTTTTTAAGTTCATCCCAAATTCTTCTCATTGGCTTTCCGTGGATTTTCCCACCAATTTTAAAAGTGATGACTTTTTTTTCCTTTCTTCGTTGACCTTTGACCTTCAGTCATTTTCAATCCTTACATATTTTCCCATTTTCTGCCCCCTCAGTTAATATTTGAAGAAAATTCCAAAATAGAAGGTGAATGGTTGTTGTCAAGAAGGAAGAAATTGAAAAACGAGAAAGCAACAAAATTTGTTGAATACCCAAGCTGAAAAAGAAAGGGTGCAGTGGTGCACCTGAATTTTTCTCCAGTGTTATAAGTACAAGGTATCGGTTGATTGTGCACAGTCAAAAAGTTTCAATTATAATAATTTTATCTTTTTTCATCGATTTCTTTAAGATATCAGTCTTAGATTAACAAAACTTCAAGCTTAGGTTGAGATACTTTACTATATACTTGGTATGCAGACAATATGTCTACAGAAAAAAGGGCTACAAGGAAAAGGGCTACCTTTTTTAATCTACAGTCAAAACGTCTACATTAAAATGCCTACTGAAATTATGTCTACAGTCAAATATGTCTTACGCCATTAAAATGTCTACGGTTTGTATGCCCAAGTAGAAAACGTCAAAATATATTCGTTGGCCACTAAAAATATATAAAATATATTTGTACAATAAAAAAAATAAATAAAATATTTATAAAATATACATGTTGATATTTATAGGATTAATTATTCGCGAAATGTGACTCAAAATTTTTACGCATCAGATTCTGCAGCATCCATAGCCTCGTCCTGTCTTTAGGGATACACTTTGAAATGAGATTCTTATGAGTCGACATAAATACGTACTTTGACATTTTTGGAGGAGGCAGTCAAACCAAAGACATTTTGTTGCCGCAGACATATTTTACTATAGACATTATTTTAATAGGCATTTTCATGTACACATTTTGACTGTAGACCAAAAAAGGCAGCCCTTTTCTTTGTAGCCCTTTTTCTTGTAGACCTACTGTCCGTAAACCATATACTTACTCTCGCAATAATTTTAAATTTGATTGATGTTTCCAGTTACACCCAACAAAATGACGGATTCTTTGAGCTGCTCGCCAATCAGGTTGCAGATGAAGGACATTGTCATAAAATACAATTGACCTAAATAAAAAGAGAAAATAATTCTCATTATTTGACTTTCCTGGTGCATGAAAAAGTTTTTGATGTTTCTCAATACAGCTATTGCTTTAATTTTAAAAACTGATGGACCAATGAGAGACTTTTAACGAGAATTCAGTGTGTTAGTGTATTTCATGGCTATGCTTCAGGTGTCATGACACTTCATGCTCAATGAAATCAAATATAGGATTTCTTTTGGAATTGGTTTTCAAGGCTGCTTAATTTACCTCATAAGTCATACATTAACATTATATCTTTCTCTATTACGTGAAATCAAAATTCACAATGAATTCAAAGTCTTTATATTATATGTAAAACAAAACCTGACAAATAGAAGCTAGCTTCACTCTGAAGAATATTCCATAATATATCAAGCAGAGATGGAATCCAGGGACTTTTTCTATGCAACCACAGCTGGAAACTTGATACAGTGGCAAAGTATCCAACAGTCTTTTCTTGAGACGGGCCCACAGCAGGCCCTTGACAGACCCCTGACAAATCCTCCACACGCGAATCACTAAATATTCAGCTCAACATTATAAAACTAGTATTTACCGGTTAAACTCTCCCAAAAACAGGTATACATTTGCTAAAGTGAAATGTATTAGCGGCTTTTGAGGTGCATGATCCAGTGCAGCATGCAATACAATCGCGGCTTCAACTAGGTACTCATTATAGCGCAAGAGAGAACCCAAATTCAGCAGGGATATATCTTTGTACCGTCTGAAACCAAAAGAAGACCCATATCATTATAAAATTTGTGAATATTATGGAATAATTTCTGTAGTAAATTTTGGTTATTTATTTGCTAATTCTTTTAGTTCTGTTTTTTTTAGACAGTTGAAGAAAGTAACATGTATTTTCTAAATGGAATCTGTGATTCTACAGAAAATTGTCACCCAAATTCCTGATGTTCTTTGGTATCCTCTTTTTTCTTTCATCCTACAATAATTTATAATTTTTCTTAGGCAAGCAAAAACTCTACCACAAAAACAAAAGCAAATACCTTGATGAAAAATGAACAGCTCGTTTTGCACAATCAATTGCTTTATTTGGTTTTCCTTTCTTCCTCCAAAAAATGGCTGCTAAGTTGTAATGAAACCAGGATGTACTGTTCATCGAGAGTTCATAATTTAAAATTTGACCAATTTCTGAGTATTTAAATATATCACTTGGTAACTTCTCCACAATTTGATTATCCTCTAGATGCCACTCCTCTGTCAAAACCTAATAAAAACAATTTCCATTAAAATGTTGGCAAAAGAAATATGAATTAAAATTATAAAAATAAAGAAATACTGAAAACACAATACGTCAAAACTTTAAAAAACCATGAACGCATTGAAAAATATCACAGGTCACACCTATGGAATAAATGATGACATATTTTAATAGAGAATAAAAGTAGATACCTACGGATCTGAAATGGTTGATATCATCTTAAATTTTGAATTTATTTTGGACGTAATGGAGTAGCAAAAATGCAGCACATTCTTTTTAAAACTAAATCCTGTATTATATCATGACTTTATAACCCAAGGCTCTCCCACTGTATAGGATCAAATTTTCAGATTACAAAAAACTTAGTTAATAAAAATGTATAGCATATTGGCCATTATATTAATGTAAATATATTTTAATGCTAATATAACCATGACTTTGGAATAAAATTCTGGATAAAGAGGAGTTTTCGGTTTTGTTTTAATCAAGTCGATGTTGACAATATACCTAAATTGTACTGCTGAGTAGAGGAGTGGAAATTGAAAAATACCTGCAAATGTGGAAAGGTGGCCAAAGAAAATTCTAATGATGAGAATCTTGAACAATCTGGCAAAGATTCTAGATGCGAAGCAGTTTTGCCAGGACTTGACTCCAAACGTTTGAACTCTCTGTTCAGCAGGAAAAGAAAGAAAAAAATTAAATTTGCGTCTACATAACTTGCTGCATAGAGGAATTTTTGCAACAATAATTCAAAATTCAGCCCCTGTTCTTGATGATGATGATGAAAAGTTATAGAATACAGGATTTGAGAGAGGAATAAGGTTAAAAGGAGATTAGGGTTTTTTAATTGTAATTTTTTGATAATGAACCTAATCTTATCTAATCTTAAAAATGTATATCACTAAACTCCACCCAATTTTCAATCAAACATTTTCAAACTAATTACAAAGTATAGAAAGGGGGAAAATAAAAACCATTGCACAGTTGGACAATTTTAACCTTTTCAATAGTTATGGCGTAAATCTTTACCATCACCGGTATGTTATGGAAGTAATAAGTAAGTGCGACAATACATATGATGATTTAAAACATTCAAAAGAACTCATGGATTTGTGATGATTTATTTCCAGAATTAATAGCAGATGTGTTTCGACCAAGAGCTCTATTTAACATTTTAAATCATAGTGATTGTGCTAAAAATTCGTGACACCATTCAAATAAATACAGTGATAAATAGATGACAACAAAAAATAAGTACTAAGAGAATTGAAGGCAAAAAGTACTTTGTGGAAATATTGAACTTACTCTAAGTCTTTTCCATCGTCAAAAAATGAGAAGGCCAAATCATCAGCATTCAAGGGCTCATCAGTGTTCAAACAGTCTGCATCCGTTGCATATAACTTGGACTCCACTTCTGTTACCCCGTCCAAGTCAAGTCTTTTACGGTTAATCATAGATACTTTCTCAAGCATCTGAGCATAGTACTCTTCAAGTTTTTCTACTCTCTTTTCTTGATTTAGGAAAGCGATCAGATCATGAGGAGCTCTTAGATGATAAACAGAGTCAAGCTAAAAAGAAAAAACAAGACTTCGAATCACATAAATGGTCAGTGGGGTATCAAATTTCCATGGCTAAAGTGCAAAACCACATAACTACACAGCAGTAATAAACAACCGATACGCTTAGTAAGTATAGCTCTGATGAAAGCTTGCGTAAAAATTTAATGGATAAAAATTCCAGAACTTGTTGAGTTTCCGGATTCTGTTATACTCCAAAGAAACATTGGATAGAGGAAAACAAAAACTTTCAAAGGATCGCTCTATGTATGATTGATGAAATGAGTGCAGCAGGGATCAAACTATCCACTAGTCTGAAATGAGTGTGTACAAAGAAGATTTAAATCCGTAGCCATTTGGCAGTAAATCAAAATTGAAAACATTTAACTAGCTCGGCCTTCATAATTTATTGCTACGGTGAGCAGCAGTTTAAATAGAGGCAAATAGGTGATGACACTCAAAATCTAAGTGCACACCTCTATTTGTGAGGTTACAAATTTTTAAAAATATTATCGATGAAGGAAAACCAACTGTATTTTGATCTATGAGATTTTGTACATTCCTGAAACTAACAAAGTATGAGTAACTAACAAGTAACAAGTTTGTGCATTTCCTTAGAAAGTATGAACTGAAATTAAGAGCAGAACGTCTGAAATACTGCTAGGAAGATCGGTCTCGATATGATTTCATTATAATGAACTAAATACCTGTTGAGGGGGCAAAGGTCACCAAAAAAGCTTAACCCTTTAATATCCACAGGTGTTTATGACTTGGCAAAATTTGAACATATGGTCGAAAGCTTGAGATATTGAACAATTGCCAATTCACTGTCGGTTAAACTTTGAGACCGATCAATTTTCTTTCAGTGTAGGACTGTGATGTAAAAGCACTTCCTCTGTGGTCGCACGTGAAACAATCTTAATGAGCACATGCAAGATTAATGGGAGACTTTCCGCTGGACTGATGAGACTAGACCAGAAGTTTGTCAAATCGTGATTGACATTTAATGTGCTGAAAATTGAGAGAGACTTGAAAGTCTAAAACAGAGGGAAAGCTCACCTGCGACTGAATTTTGCCATTCTCCGCTACAATCCAGTGGGAAGAATTTACAATCCTAAATCTAAAGGTTACGAGACACAACAAAGATGTTGCTGAAAATAATATCATATTGGTGAGAAATACTCTTTTACTTCACAGGAAAAATAGAACAAATTCTTTGTGAACTGAGCACATAGTTACTGCAAGTTATTACAATGCACTCAATCTTATCCAAGTTCATATCACAGCGTTCAAGCACAGTGCAAAAACAATGTTATGAATTTTTTGTCAAAAAAATTGCTGAAAACGTGAAAAACATTGGCAAACTACGAAATGATAGAGGTTAGGGGCCAGTTGTTTGTGTTTCACTAAATAAGGAACCATCTTTTGACGTCAGAGCTCAGGATTGCGTCATCACTTTAGCTGCATGGGGTTGTTTTTATTTATGACAGTTGCACAGTTGTGTTGTGGCTCGTTGAAAAGCAAAGCAGGAAAGTGAAAGAGTTTTGTTCCATTTCCTTACTTCTCGTATTACATTTGCTCCAGTTAGAATTTTTTACTTTAATTTACTCTCACATTTTTTCATATATTTATCTGCTATCACCCTCTGCTCCAGCAATGGCTGTTTATAATCCGGTAAGGCCTCACTCTATCCAATATTTTTCAAGAGATGATTCATGTTCTCTCACACACGGATCACATATTTGCATCATGCAACTGTATTGGATCTCCTCAAAGTTCAGAATATTAATTTTAAACGTTCAGAGACACAAATCACTAAGTCAATTGTGTGTCAGCAGCTCAACGCTATGTATCAATGATTTGACCCCAGAAGTTTCGGGCACATAGACTGGGAAGCTACCGCAGACTCTAATATCTCAGTCTTATGAAATTATTAAAAGAAAATACCCATAAACAAGTCATCTTGAAGTGCGCTGTAGATTAATGTTCCTCAGTGCACGGTGTATACCTAGTCACTTTCAGAAAGTGATTTTGTCCTTGATATCCAAAGACGTTTCGTTTGTTTACAAACTCGCACTAGAAGATCGTCATGTGACGATCTTGAATCGATGCAGAATTGTTACATGACAAATTTAAGCATATATTATTGGCTCATTTTGAAATTTCAGATTGGCGGGAAAGATCGGATCGCTGGATTGATCTTTTGAAAGATCGATTCTTTTGATCGGATCCTTGAATTGGATCGTTTCTGCCTAGCCAATTCAGATCAATCCTGGAGAATTGATTCTCAGTCAAAGAATGGCCATCACTAGAACCTTGTTAAAACTTGTCCATAGTGTTTGAGTCAGGAATCAATCTCTGAGTAACTCTGAATGAGCGTCGTTAAACAAATAAAGTGCGTCATCGAAGTAAACTTATCTGATGCTGCTTGGTTCTTCTGTTTATTAAATGCAACTCCATTTTCTCCTTGATTTTTTGAGACTTAGGGTCAGGTAAAGATGGTGAGCATTCATATTCAAAACAATGGTTCCAAACAGTTGACTGCAACAGCGCACCCCTCTATGCGTGCATTCCGGAGCCATCAGCTGTGAGTGTTGACACAAATGAGTCTTGACTTCTTTCTCAACAAATGATGAGTGAGCTCTAAGTCAAAGTCCAGCGAGGATGATGGCCCTTTTAAGTCAAACTTTTCTTCAGTCTCATTTCATTGACGTCAAACTTATAGTATAAATAATCTATTTAAGATAAAAATGCAGGTCTTTCTGTTAAAAGGAAACTTTCATACAGGCCAAAGCAATTTTTTTGTAATTCGGCAATAATAATGTAGAAAATATGCATATTTCGACGAAAATTTGAAATTTTGTTGGTATTACTTTAAATTTTAGTTGTGAATACCTACATGAGCGTTTCTGATAACTTCATGAAAAATTGGACAAATTCAACCAGAGGCAGCTTAATTAGATCAGACAACACCTTATTTCTTCTCATCTTTCTTTCCGCCAAAAATTAAGCAACATTCAGACTTAATATCTCGTAAGTATATTCTTCATAATTTGAGGGAAATTCAGAGAAAGGATGGAGAAAGTTTCAAGACATTATGTTGTTTACCTCTTTGTTAAACAAATGAAATACAACAGGAAGTTAGGCGACATGAAATGCATTCAAGCTGAAATCCCTCCAAGTATCCTGTGTTCACAAGTTGCAGATGAAAAGAGAAGTTCCTTGATTCCTGTTAAAAGGAAGTTCAATTTATCAGTTTGATGTTTTCTTTTAAATTTTATAGCCGATGCCGTATGTTGGTCCTATTCCTGGTGGACTGGCACCTGGTAGCACGTTAAATATTTCTGGAACCTCAAGTCATTCAGCTTCAAGGTATTACCATCAGATATTTCCAGAATTTCCTCTTGATCATTCTTATTATTCTGCTGTAGGTATCTTGTATTCTGTAACGATCATATTACTTACTGCAATTGTTTTTGTTCCATTAAATTTTTCTTGTGCAGGACAACCTATTTTCTCTGTGGCATACCTAGTTGCAAAAATTATTTGTAAAAAATTGCCTAAAAAAAGACACATCTAAAGCTGTGGAGATTCTTAGAATCTGCCAAAAAACACAAAGAAAAACAAAAATAAGTGAAATGAACAACATCTTTTACTCAGGGGTAAGAATGTCCACTTAATTATCAATAAACTATTAAGGCAAGTAGGTATCCCTCCCAATTCAGGTTAGAAGCATTAAGAGCTGAGAAAAATGAGATCAAAATAAATTTCCTTGTTTCATTTTGAATTATTCAGAATACTTATTTTTTCATGTCAATCAAATTTTACCATATCCATTATAAAGCATTAAATATCAATTTTGTGACTGTTTCAGATTTGCTATCAATCTTCAATGTGGACCCAACATATCACCTAGAGACGATGTTGCCCTTCACATAGCCCCAGATTTTATTCAGAGCTGTGTTCTCAGAAATTCGATCACAAATTTTAACTGGGGCATTGAAGAACGTCATGGACATTTTCCTTTTGTCCGAGGTCAGCCTTGGAATGTAATCATATTGTGTGAGGCCACTGGTTTTAAGGTGAATTATGCTTATATTCTCGTTTATTCATAAAATTTGAAATGTTTACAAGCAAAACGTATGTGTAACGAAAAGTGCTAATAAAAGAGAAGTTTAGGTACGTGTAAGGATAAAAAAATAATCCTTTTAATACTTTGAGGCAATACCTTCATGTGCAGATTTTTTCGTCGCCCAAGAAATGTCTTCAAATTTTAAGTAGAAAACTAGACTCTCAGCTGATTGTTACAATGATAATTAATTAGATAACTTTGGGCAGAAGTATGAAATCATGATGCAACATTTTTAAATGAATGACAAATGGTATATTGTTCATTGATTTGAACAGAACATTGATTTTCAATGCTCTTTTTTAAGGATATCAGAATATCCAAGCGTATCCTTTTGAGAATTGTTGCATTTTTGAAATTTCAAAAAAGAAAACTCAGCACTGCTCTAATTCATAATGTACTCCACCCAGTTAATCTAATGTATTTACCTGGAACAAAAGGAAGAACAAATGTACTAACTAATCATTCATCTGCATATTTACTTGCCCATAGTTCATGATGTGTGTCTCATTTGTCTCATCAGATTGCTGTCAATGGTCAGCACTTTACAGAATTCCGACATCGAATTCCATTCCAAAGAATATCCCATGTGGCCATCGATGGAGATACAGTGATCTCTTCAATCCAGTACCCTGTGGGGTCTGGAGGTATTGGATTTATGCCTCAGCCGTCTGGAATGTCTTACCCCATGAATCCAGGCATGCCAACTCCCATGTCAAATCAAATGCCTGGGTACAATACCCAGCCTAATTCATACCCCTACGGAAGTCAACCTCAGCATGGAAGCCATTCTCCTTATGGTGGTAGTTCTCCATACTCCCAGCATAAATCTCCGTATCCACAGGTATCTTAAGTGACGGCTATTCAAAATTTCAGTAGAATCAATTGGAGTTTTCTTATATTGTTAATGACCATACAATACCTGTACACAGAGGCATATATTAAGGGGTTCTTAGTTAGCGAGTTCTAAAGTACTTTAAAATCATAGCAACAGCAAGTATTGAAACTCGTCTTTAAAATTCTGATGAATAATGGAATTATTCATCATGCATACATTTCTGATGGAAAACTCAAAAGGTAAGTTTGAAAACAGATATGCTTTTGTGGGCGTCCTGGGAAACAATCTGAAACTTTGCAATTTTTCCAGCTCATTCCAAATGCAGTAAGGTGTCCACTAAGCCTGAAGAAAATTACTTTAAAAGAGAGATTTTTTTACAGTGATAGAGTGAGCTGTTACAGTAACTACATTTGAAGTTATTTTGTATCCAATATTTAAATGTATATTTCTATGTTGTACAGTTGTATATATTTTTGTTCTTTATCAACAATCAGGATGACTTTTATACATATTCAAATACAGAAACGCGATCAGTGCGAATCAGCAAAAACCAATAATAAACATCTTCTCAACACCCTGACTCAGTTTGAATGAAGTCATCACTGATATAACGAGCATCCTGAAAACCAACCAGTGTAACTTTTATTCAAAATACAACAAATTGTCATAGGACCTGCCTCATAATTGCTTTAGCTTTATGTTTGCTTCCTCTTTTTATGCTTTTAAATGTTGAGAGAAACACAATGCTGTATCTGCCTTGAGAAATTTCTCATTCCATAGAATTATTAGAGCTTTGGAGCTAATGATCGACCAACTCTCATTCCACCAGACTGAAATACACAAGAATTTCAGTTGTTTTTATGATGCTCCAATTGTTTTTCATGTCCGCTTTTTTTCTTGCACTATTTTATCCATTTTCAAAAAATTTCTGTGTTTGTAGCAACCTGGATCATATGTGCACCCAGATCCCAACTTACAGAAACACCACAACAACAAAGGTTTCCTCTCCAATGCTGGTGCAGGTCTGGCTGGTGCAGGCTTGGGTGCTGGTCTCCTAGGCAGTGTATTAGGACATGTAGGTTTTTCAACTCCCAGTCCAAACAATTTTTGTAACAAAAAGTTTTATCATGTTGATAATTTAATTTGTCAAGAATGTTCACATGCTTGAGTTCTCGCTTTGTGTCGTCATTTTGTAGGAAACATTTGCCCACCTTTCATTACCCTGTATGTTAAAACTGGAGGATTCCCTACCCTCCATATATTTAAATTGGAGAATTCACCCGGTGAGAGGCAGCTTTTTCATAATATTTGAGTTTATTAGAAAATGTTGCCTGCACGATCATCAGATAATTCATGGACATTTTTGTACTCTCCAAGGTCTTCTAGTTTTAACTCTGATTTTTCTGTCGATAAACTGAATATAAAGGGCTAAGGTCATGCTACTTGCCACAGCTACTTAAATTCTTATTTTGTTCTACGTTCAAATTATTTAGCACACTAATATCAGCTTCAACTGTTCATTTAAACAAGAAGGGCTATTTAAATTATTTGTCTTGCTTGGTATAGCCTCCAAGGGTTCATTACTGTGCACTGCTATTAATTTCGTTAATCTACAGGCTTTCGTATCACAAGCTTCTCTTTTATAATTCCCTTTTCATCTACCTTAATTTTTCATACCTCTTGTTTTCTTTCAGAAACATGGTGGGAAAATTGCAGCTCTTGGTGGTGGCCTAGCGGCCGGTGCTCTAGGGGTAAGAAATTATCAATTGAGTCATTTCCAAATCTTCCTTAAAATGTTAAAGTTTCTTGAGCTATCTAATGTATAAAACTAGGAGGTTGCATAGTAAGTTGATTCCCCCCTACCCTCCAAAACCTAGACAAACAGACAACACTTATTGATCTTAGCCATGAAATTGTCTTTTGAATATAATAACTTCATCAAGTCAGTCTGAATGCAGTTTAACTACATCTGGATGGATTTGTTTTAATAGGAACTATGTGCAAATAAATGAAATCAAGTGGCACTATGATTCTCTTTTACACATGTTTATTCTAAACTTTTTCTCTTGTTTTTAAAAAATAATTTCCTTTTTTCTCCTCAGAAAAAAGCTCTAAAAGCTCAGAAAAAACATGCAAAAAAAGCGTTGAAGTTTGGTCTACCAGTTGCCGGAGTTGGGCTTGGGGCATACGCTTTGCATAAAGGATTCCATGGTAGCAGCTCCAGCTCAAGTAGCAGTAGTAGCAGTAGCAGTGAAGAAGAATAATATTTTATGTTACTTGCAGGTCAATAAATTATTGCTAAGAAGCTTGTATGAGGTTATTAGGGTCAAACTAGTATCCAATAAGTTTTAAAATTGCAAGCAAAATATTGAGAAATATCGGATATTTTTATTTTAAAAAAGTGTTGTATTAGCTCCAGCTGTCAGTTTCATTATGTTTCTATCAGAAATAATTCAATAATTTTAAAACGAAAGTGGATAGTTCCTGAAAAGCAGAATGATGGCATTTGTTTAATGAGCATAAGATGAATATGCCCTTTGAATGCTCTAATTTTGTTCTCTGTAAGAATCCTACTTTTGCCCTGAATTTCCTTTCTCATTTGTGATGAAGATTTTATGGTATCTATAGCCACAACTGGTTTGGCGGTCTAATATTTAAATCACCTGTGTGGGGAAAAATCGAAAGTTCCTGTAAATAAGGTCAATATGGTCATAATTCTATCCATATTACCAAAAAATCTAACTCAATGGAAATCAAATTGAATAAAATTTAGTATGTTTTTCATATTTTGTACTCTAACTTTTAGTGAAAATTAAAGTAACCCTCAGTATTAATTTTTAGGGAACTAAGTGCTAATAACATAGAATCACCATTTAAAAATTTGTTTAATTTAAAATATGAAATGAAACTTTTAACATTTATTACTTTCAATACTAATGAAAAATTTTAATTTTTGTACTAAAAATTAGTTAGGTACTTACCCGTTTGGGCACACAGGAAACCATTTGCTCACATAAGTCAGGTTTGCAATTCTGGAAGACTTTCATTCTTTGTCCAGCATTTAGCCGTTTCTTTTTGAGCCTGTCTTTGTTGTAGTTATTTGCATTTCCTGAATGAGGAGTTCCAAAATAACTTGTGACAGTTCTCTAAACTTTCGTTCATGTAAGACAACTCTCTAAAATTAGGGGCAAAAGAAGGCCAAGTATTAAAAGCTTCCCGATTGATTCTGATCTTCCTGAGTTTCTTAGTATTTTTAATGTTTTGATCTAAAAATGAACGCCTACTGTGCCAAAATCAATCAAAACTTTGGAATAGTTTTTCACACTTCCCATACTATCTGAAAAATACATGAAGTCATTGAATTAAGAGTTCACTGTCTCATAAAAGCTCACACTCTTCGTTTTTGAATCTGGAAAGCCGAGTCAATGATTCATTTTTATTTTCCTCTTGTCGGATTATGCAAGTCTGAATGTTAAATGGAAGGTTGTTAAAAGCCTAAGTAAATGGAGTTTTTTTTTTTATTCCTATTCAAATTGTAGGAAATGGTATGCCTTAATATACAGTCTGAAATAATCAGTTGATTTTTATAGATTGTTTTTTAACTGTAGACATGGAACAATTTGTGTTTTACTAAGCAGGATTTTATATATTTTGTAGCCTGTTGAACTGAAGGGCTTCCAATTTTTCAATTGTCTTCAATGAAATAGGATCGATATACTGTAAAACTCACACAGTGACCAAAATTCCCTCCAATTAAAAAATGTCCCTCTCAGTAAAAGATATTGGCTTTTATATTATATTGCGGAAAATGACATTGAAGGTTACCCAGCAATCTTAACTGCTGTATTTGCCTCTCAGTACTTTAAGTTGCAGTCTGTTTTGTTTTAGTTTAAGTATTTTATGCAGTTGACGCATCCATTATTTGTTACCTTGAAGTGTGTCAAATAATTGACATGTCCTTAAAAAATCTATTGAAGTGGAAGGGACGATGGGTATGAACCCATTTTTTTTGTTATGCTGTTTTGCATGGAATTGCATTCAATTGTTTTATGAGCAATCTCATAGTGTTATTAAGCATAAGAATATTTCAACTTATTCTAAAATCATGCCAAGGTTGGAATCAGAAAATGTTAAATCTACTGATGAATATTCCTCTTCTTTTTTGTTGAAACTTAAGGAAACCCCCCTCGTAAGATACAGAGGAACATCAATCGAATGTCCCTGAATCTAAAATCGTGAATAAATCATTGGCTTTTAAGTCCAAAAGAATGCATTTTGTCTCGATTCAACCCCACCTGAAAATTCTGTTGAACTATATTTAATTTTTTTAGTTTATTTTTGTATTTGTTATTTTTGTTGGTAATAAATATTTATTTTGATTTTTATTATTATAGAGTTTTGTTTGTTATCAATTTCTTAATTAGTTAAGAGTGTTTGAGTGATAAATAGAATCAAAATAATTGCTTTCTAGTTTTTTATGTCGAACATACTACTGCAATGTATCAGACGACGAATATTACCAGTGGAAGTTTTTTTCTTACACAGATGCACTGGTGCAGATTCTTCGAAATTTTTCTTCTTTTTTTTGTCAAGGATCTGGTCCTTTTTTTTCTCACAACACTTGAAACCGAAAAAGATTTCATACTAATTCAGACATTTTGAATACTACTCAACTTGAAAAGAAAGAAGAGAAAAATCTCTAATATTTTGAAATGCTACAAATTCAGGTGTATTTTTTTGAAATTTCCTCAGCAATAGATAAAGAAAATGAAGAACATAAGCTTTTTTCATCACTATATACTGCTCAGGGAAAGAATTTTTAGGTAACCGGTAAAAATTTTAAAAGTACACAATGACACTGGATCTAAATAGTTTCTAAAATGATAAAATAGCTTTAGGCACTGTAAAATATTCAACCCATTACTTTATACGTCTCTAGCTTTTCAATCCAAACCTAGAAACCAAGGAAAATTAATTGCTTTATGTTACATTAGTTCATCCACCCAACCAAAATAATGTGTATTCAAGGAGATAGAATTCTGGTACCTCGGAAATGGTTTTGAGTAATTTTTTTAAAGAAAAATGAGCAAAAAACCTCTGAAATATAGGTGCTTTTGATCTACTTACCCAGGAGGGAAAGTTTATGTGAAGAGGGTCCTTTTTGGAGGGATCTCTTTAATGGAGAATTTGCAAGGGTCTGAAATTTGATGAATTTCCTGTTTAAGTGGAATCCTCTGAGTGAACTGAACACGAAGATACCCTTGATTCATAAATTGAGCGATTATTAGAGGAGATATGACAAAATAACCGATTCTGCTAAAATACATGTGTTTAAATGGGAAATGCCGCCAGATGACGTCACAAGGCGGCGCATTTTCTCACTTTTAAATCAATTTTTCTCCAATTTCCCATGTCAGAAAAAAATTATGAAAAATATTGCGAACTCAGCTCATTAGGCACTTTCAGATGAAGCAATAAAAAAATTGCGTGCAAATTCTCCATTGAGTAAGTACCTGGCTTCCTCAAAATTTTCAAGTGGTCACTTCTCTCTTGTGACATAGGCACCTAAGTATCAATCAAGCAGCAAATTTTAAGCACAAAGCCACATAATTTGCGCCCACTTCTGTATCCACCTGTTTTAGAGTCCCTTAAAAAATGGCATCTCGTGTAAGAGGTGTCCCTGCAAATAGTGATTGCAGACTCGAAAGTATTGCAGAATTTTCTGATCATAGCCATACCAATTTATGGGATGGTTCCTTAGGTGTCCTTAAAGTAGGTATGTACATAAAGGCACATTATTGGGGTGGTTAAGATGTGTCTTATGGGGGAGAGGGGAAGGTGGGTCAAGCACAGGCACTGCCTCATGTGTGTAAGGCAAAACACTCGCTTGAAAAGAAAAAAATGGAATTTGAACTTGAATGAGCCATAATATGTTTTTATTTAGGGGGTTAAAGGGGTGTTTTACTGCAGGGAGGGGGAGGGTATACGAGTATTAAAAAAAAGTGTCTGATGGAATCCATATGTGGCTCCATGCAAATATAGGGAAAATGTCTGACATTTTACCGAAATTTAAAGTGTTCATAAAGTCTGAAATTCCAGGCTGATGTAAGTGAATTCTGATTTCTACAGGTAGATTGTTTTACATTCTGATCTGAAATCTCACCCCTCCGCCCCCCCCCCCCCTTTCATAAATTATACGAACGTGGACATATGGCGCCGGCGCCAACCAAGTTGGTCCTTCGCTCTGATTGGTGCAAAATGACATCATCTCATTCAGCGCGAAATATGCCTGATTTCAAATGTTTAGATCGGTAATTACTGATCGTGAGTTCAGGCTACACATAATTAATAACCACAATCATACAGTAAATTGGTCAAAATTCTAAATTTACTGTACTCTGCCATGAAGACGACATCATGACGATGCGGTATAAACCCTTTCTGGGAGGTTTCGGGACACGTGAGTCATATGAACTCTGCATCCCTTCCTGAAGCTCCTCGACTCCGAGGTGTCAACCAGTGGGGAAAAAAATTCAGAAATTTTAGTCCTGGAAAAATTAAGTTTTTAGAGAAAACTACCCTAAGCTTAGAATATTTCTCTCGAACGCACTAAATTGCAATCGCAGAAGAGTAAAGTAATAAATGGACTGCATTTTGCAATTTGGACCTATAAATTCCGGCCCGGTTTAAAAAACAACGTATGTGCCATTAGTTTCCCCATGCACATAAGTGTTTTTCAGATGAGCCAGAATTTATAGGTCTAAATTGCAAAATGCAGTCCAAATTATCAAGGATGAAAAAAATCACGTATACCCTTTACGTCATCGAAATGGCCGCCGAAAAAAAATTACCGCCACCATCTTTATGACCATGCGTATCAACTCGCTGGAAGCGAATGTTTTTGGAATGGTGAGTTCTTTCTAACGTAGCATCATGCAATTTTAGATAACTTTTCTATGATTTTTACGCTTTCTCTCATACGTTCGTCCTAAGTATGGCGTCTGACGCAAAAAACAGACTTCACGGCTTCAAGAACAAAGGCAAAGATCAAGATGTAAGTAAATTTAGATTTCTACACTCGTATTTTGTCCGGTTCCTTACCCTGAGGTCCTCTCCAATCACATCATGGCGCGCCGTGTCCTAGTCCTCATGTAAACATTACTAGGCCTGTCTCTTTGCTCATGATGTCTTATTGAACATTGAAATTAGGCATTACTCTGCTCCGCTGCAATTCAACAACGTCTTTTTTGTGAAAGGCTCTGTCAGCATCGCCCCTCTTTCAGCATGTCAGAGAGGCCTGTCTGAAGTATCACACAAGGCCCTTTCATTGTTTCTCTCTCACTTCCTGTCTTCATATTACTTAATCCCTTTTCTCTTCCTCCTACCCCAAACTTTAAGCTTTCTTATTGCAGCATGTACCCTTCAACTCTAATTAGTTGTTCGTAAATTGCTCCTCAACCTTTCGGTCCAGCAATGAAGTCAGAGGTAGCTTGTCGCTACACCTAACCTGTACAGCCCCTGTTTCACCTCATTACACTATTACCTTGGGTCTTAATTTTTCTTGAATTCTCCTTCGCACCGGTGCACCGCACCTATTTAGTACTGAAAATCTCTGCGGAATGGTGTGTTGGTGAAGCAAGGTTGCTTTGGTGCCACGTGACATCCAAAACTGTTTTGCTTTGCAGCGAACATATCCTGCGATGTAAACCAGTAAAAGATTGGGCTCAATTTCCATCCTGCGCTATGTGATGCTATGCTAACCTTTGGAAAGTACGCTACAAGATATCAAATGATGCACTGAGTCTAAATTATCACTGTAACGTACATGCACCCTTAGTTGACTCGAACCCCTCCCCTCATATTCTGTGGAGATAACTGTTTTCAGTTTTTAATTTAATCATGGCATTCTTAGCGACAACACAATTGTGGTACATTGAGTCTTTGACACTCCAACTCTCATCAGGAGGAATCGCTCACAGAGTGGATGAGTGGATCTTACGCGGTTGAGTTTTGTAACAACTAGAATGTCTATTACCTGATTTTTTACCATATTCAATGTCCTATTTTAGTAAATGTGTATTTATCTTACTTCTCATTCTTGTAGGAAATGCGAAGAAGGAGAAATGAGGTGACAGTTGAGCTGAGAAAAAATAAGCGCGAAGAAACACTCTTGAAACGTAGAAATGTGCCCATCACAGATTTCACAGGTATGTTTTATATTTTGCCGTACATTTTTGCATGAGGGAACTACATAATTTTGTACCCCTATAATTTTTAATTGTATATCAGTACCTTGTGTAAATTAAATACCTTCTGTTAAAATTTGAATGTTTGTATAAATGACCGATTTTAAGCAACAATGTAGAAACTGTTGATTGGTGGTGGCCTACAATAAAACGTAAGACATATGAAGCCGTCGTTTGATAGGGGGGCAAGGAGTGAAATTACTCAATTACTATTCTCATAAAAACCTCAGTAACATCGAATCCTACAGGATTTTTCACAATAAGTGATATAGCATTAAAGTTATTATCGTAAACTCACCCGAAGAATAGCTAGGTTTCATATCTGGACATAGATTTTTAAACATTTGGTTCTAAATTTGATTTAAGTCCTCATTCAGCAACAGTCCTGTACGAAACCATGGAAACGCCTATTCTCATCCTAACCTAATAGTTGCTCCTGGTAGTGTAACGAAATTTACTGTTGGCGTAGTATATATTTTTCTACATCTATTTTACCCTATCTACAGTTTCCAGATTGTATATTTTAAGTCAAAATGTGGTCATTTAATGTGTCCACCACAAGTAATATAAATTTCTTGTATCAGGCACCAGCAATCCAAGATGCTGAGGACCGAAAGAATTGTTGTTTGGAATCAGATTTTTTACAACTCATGTCAAGCAATTTTGATAAATTACAAGTACTTTTCAGTAAGTAAGATGCGATATCCTTTTCATGTATGCATTTGGAAGTTGTTCTGCTGAAATTGATGACTGGCAAACAGGCAGAAGTTTCCAGTCTCATTTTCACTGCCTCTACATCAGGATGCCTAAAAAGTCTTACTTTGTTTCCTCTTTATGTTTTCTATTTTATGTTTCTTATCCACTCTTTCCAGGAGATGATGATGATGATGCTAAAAATCTCTCTAAAGTTGACTTGTCAAAGCTCATCATGGAAGCCAGCAATGATGCAGATCCGGTGACACAGTTGAATGCCGTTCAGTCGGCACGAAAACTCCTTTCGTCCGATAAGAATCCTCCAATTGACATTTTAATAGCAAGTAACATACTCCCAGTTCTTGTACATTGTCTGGAAATCAGTGACAAGTGAGTGAAAAATTTTCTATTTTCCTGCTTTTGTTCTTGTTCTTTTTTTCTCAGATTTTTTTATCCTTTAAGGTATTTATTCAGGCCCCAAGACTTAATCCAGTTCATAAATTCTCTATTACCAACCTTTCAATCAATATTCGATTTTCCTTTGACACTTTAAAAGAGACATTTTGCCAGATCCTTGCCCGGAACATCAATTCCCTCTTCAATTTATTCTCAAAACCCCTTATTGTGTATACGCCCAATTCTGACATTCCAACTGACTTTAATCTCTCATTCCATTGTAAAATATTATTTTGTTTCATAAGTATGTTTTGTACAAGAAACATTGTCAACTGAGAGCCCTTTCAGAACTGAAATTGCACAAAATGTATGCTAAGGGCATCAAAAATTATTCCGTATACCTACACTTTGCACTTTTAAACACACAATTTATATGTAGTCTAATGGCCTCTTCAGGGAATGCTCATTAAAGATACAAAATTTGTCACCTGTGGCTCAGTTCTTAATGAAAAAACTTAGCAAGTGACTCAAATCAAAGTAGTCTGGATTATCATTTGAAAAATATACAATGAATTCAAGTTGTGCAGATCATGAAAGTGGCTTTTGCCTGCCAATTTCGGTATGATTAACTTGGTTTTTTTTTTTTTTTTTTTTTTTTTTTTTTTTTTTTTTTTTTTTAACTAGCCCTCAAGGGCTAATCCCATCTGCTCGTGAACCAGTTTGAGCCAATCCCTAACCTATTTTTCATATTTAACCATTCCCTTATGCTGAGACAGCTGTTGAAAAGTATATTACTTTACGTTGTAAACTTGCCTTTTTGTATTTTACAGCCCTGGCTTGCAGTTTGAAGCAGCGTGGGCTCTTACTAACATTGCCAGTGGAACATCTGCTCAGACGCAAGCAGTCGTTGCAGCCGGAGCAGTCCCAGTATTCCTTCAACTTCTACACTCACAACATGACACTGTCTGTGAACAAGCTGTTTGGGCTTTAGGTAAGCTTTAATTTTGAACATGGCTGTGCATTCAACCTAGTGGTGTGGCATGCTTTGCGATAAATTGATTGATTGGGCATTTAAACCTATGGAAAAGGCTCGATAAACAGGGTGTTCGCAATGTATACCGTAATAATTTATTCTTTGCTGTAGCTTCAAATGAGGATATATGGCTAATCGATCATTCACGCCTTGCTTCTGATTCAACACCAAGAATATACAGCGTCACAGTTGCCCCCACAGATATGAAAATAAAATTCAAGGTGACACAATTAAATTTAAACATTTAAGGTGTTACTTGTCCTGTCTTTCAGCACGAAAAAAAATGCCTATCTGAATATGGCTCCAAGTAAATTTTGATTATCTGCCAAGATGAAATTTTAGTTATAGAAACTAGAGAATTTTAATATTGAAAAATCTAATGTTGATAACCAACGTCTCTAAAAGTTTAATTCCCAGTTAGTGCCACTGGAAAGCTTTAGGGGTTTGTGGTAAAAAGTTTAATATAGTCAACTCCTGTTTAGTAAAAACTCTCATAAAAAAAGAAACCTATCAAGTGAAATTGGCCGGTCCTTTTGTTTGCCCATCTATTTGATATTAACGAACTCAAGAAAACTGAGAATCTATCAACAAATACAACAAGCTTTCTAAGCTTCCGTAGTTCTAAGTGTTAATCGTTTTTTTCAATGTATGTTCAGTTTAGCTCCATGAAAGATATGGATTCTTTAAAGTAAAGTCTGATTCATCCGGAGCACATTTCCCTAAACTTAAAAAGGTAAATTCCAACAGCTAAAATTATATTTAACGTGGGATTTATTTGTTTCAGGTAACATAATAGGAGATGGACCTGTCTTGAGGGATTATGTCATTAAGCTAGGAGTCATACCACCTCTACTTTCGTTTATCAAACCAGAAATTCCCTTATCATTTATGAGAAATGTCACCTGGGTAATAGTTAACCTATGTCGCAACAAAGACCCTCCTCTACCAAAAAATACAATCATGGAAATTTTACCTGCACTCAATATGCTTATTCATCATAACGATAATAATGTAAGTCAATATCTTTGTTTTTGTCTCATTAAAGTTCAGATGCACACTTAATAAAGTGGCGCAACAACAGCTTGTCGCTGGTGTGTAAGTGCCTTTTGCGCAAATTTTGTGGGGACTCTTCTTACCATAATTTACTCGCATGCCGTGCATGCTAATGTGTGTCTCCTAAAGTTACATTATATTGATTTTGATAGAGTTCTTATCATAGTTGTCGTCAATATCTTCAATTGTGATTGTAGTTAATTTCTGCAACCATAGTCAAATGGGCCTGTTGCAAGATGCGGGGATTTGCAAATTGATGCCTGATTCTTATGGCAAAATTCACGAAAAGAATGATTGCGCTATTAAAAAACCTTGTAATGACCTCTCAAACTCAAAAAAAGCTGTTTTTGGAACCGACCCATTCAAAACGGTCTTTTTTCAACCGCCATACTTGTGATTGGTGGAGCCTATGTATTCTATGCTCGTGACGTGAAATGATATGACAGACCTGGTTTCTTCATCACTCACAATGTATTTTCCCGTAAGGATTTGGCAGCCGCTCTTCAAATGCAAATGTCGAGTCAATCGATAATTTTTTGATCAAAATAGAAATCAGAAATGGATTCCTCGTCTATACTATAAGCTCCAAGACCTCCTAATTTTGCGAAACTGGTAACGCTTAGTTCCAGCGTTCTACCGGGCCGATTTTCATGATTTTTGCGGCTATCGACAGGCAATTATCTCTAGATAAGCCAACTCTTTTCAGATTTTCAAAATATGGCCCAGGTTTTTTTATATTACGTGGTAAAGTTGCGAATTCTCCCATTTAAACAATGTAAATTTACACTTTTTGTCATAGTTCGTTTGAGCGTTCTACCGGGCCGATTTCCATGATTTTTGCGTAAATCGACAGGTAATAGGCCCTAGATGAGCCCGCTCTAATCAGATTTTGGAAAAAGTACCCAAGTTTTTTTTAAAATCACGTTATAAAATTGAGTGAATTTACAGAATGCTCCGAGACTGCTACCGCTATGCGCGGGAGGATGCGCAGTAGCTGGGTAGCCTGCGCACCAGCTCTATATGTACTTATCTACACAAGATTCACTTTAATCATTTCTATTCGAACAGTGGCCGAGTCGTCTAAGACGTCGGATGCGTCAAATTTAATATCAGTGTGGGTTCGATCCCCGACATCTGATCATCTTTAATTATTACCTGATTATCATTGTTCGTTGTTTTACTGCAATATTTCATCAAGCAGTCATTCCAAAACGCGTCCATTTGACTTTAATTTTTTTTTTTCTTTATTCATCAAAACCAAAAATATGTTTATATGGTTAAAACCTTCATTAGATAAATAAGAACCGACGAACCCTATTTTTAAGGAAGACTGTAGTCAATGGGCGATTGTTTACATCTGCTTAGTGATAACAGACATGGACATTAGCTCAATATTTGGCCATTTTCATGAGTTTTTACTTTTTTGTCACTATTTGAAGGTAAGTTTATTTTGTAAATCAATTTTTTAGTGCCTTAGGATCATGTTAAAAGCTGTAAAGGTATACTTTGTTACTTATTAATTCAGAACACACTCCGGCAGCCCAACGCTCAAACCATGGATGTTCTCTCAGTGCGTGTAAATCATTCTTAACTCTTCAACAAACATCTCAATATCATTCAGAACGTTCCCACGTTTTATAAACTTATGTTATTTTAAAATCCTGTGTGTTTTAAATGTAACACTATACAGAAAAATTTATCGATAAAGTCTGGTAACCGAAGAAAGATCCTACGTCTACTTTCCTTGCCTCCAGCTAAAACATACTGGTCTCCTCATCTCATCAGTTTTGTCAAAGGTAAGTTTTTTCATCATCAATGATTGATACTATCATTTTGGTGTCTTCAGTGAAGCATTAAAGGGTGAAATAGTAAGAAATAACAACTGACTCGCCACATCGAGGTTTGAGCGTTGGCTGCCGGAGTGTGTTCTGAATTAATAAGTAACAAAGTATACCTTTACAGCTTTTAACACGATCCTAAGGCTCTAAACAATTGATTTACAAAACAAACTTACCTTCAAAAGAGTGACAAAAAAGTAAAAACTCATGAAAATGGCCAAACATTGAGCTAATGTCCATGTCTGTTATCACTAAGCAGATGTAAACAATCGCCCATTGACTACAGTCTTCCTTAAAAATAGGGTTAATCCTGTCGGTTCTTATTTATCTAATGAAGGTTTTAACCATTTAAACATACGAGGAATCCATTTCTGATTTTCAGTTTGATCAAAAAATTATCGATTGACTCAATATTTCCATTTGAAAAGCGGCTGCCATTTCCTTACAGGAAAATACACTGTAAGTGATGAAGAAACCAGGTCTGTCATATCATTTCATGTCACAAGTATGGCGGACCAGAAACGACCGTTTTGAAAATCCAAATTCTGAGGCGTTTTTAAGTTGATTTTTTGGGGGTTTCTGGTGATTAAAAACTGCGGGAAAATTCCTGTGACATCAGGAGCCTTAGTTCTTTCGATTAAAGCAATAAAAAAATTGGTGCAACAGGCCCATTACATGTTTTGAAGATGATCAATGATTCGTTTTTTAAGTCAGATGTCCTTGTTCCTTTTTTTTACCACAATTTTTTCAATTTTCTGCAGATTCTTGTTGACACCGTTTGGGCGCTTAGCTATTTGACAGATGGTCAAAACGATCAAATTCAACTAGTTATCGATTCTGGCATCGTCCCGAAACTTGTGGCTCTTCTCTCCCACAAGGAGTCAAAAGTGCAGACGGCGGCTTTACGAGCAGTTGGCAACATTGTCACTGGTTCAGACGAACAAACCCAAGTTGTTTTGAATTGTGATGCACTGGCTCATTTCCCTGCTCTGTTGACTCACCACAAGGAAAAAATTTGTAAAGTAAGTTAGCGTCTCTTATCTATACCTGATGTTTTGTTTTTTTACCAAATAGCACACGCTCAAGAAACATCACCTCTTACCAGGAATGCAGAAAGTTCTTAATTTTTCCATCTATAAAATTGGTTTTGCCATTTTAAATATCCTAAAAGTATGTATATTACAGCATTATGTTAGGGATCATACTTAGTTCAACTTCGGGATTAAAAACGATATTGCCAGTGCCAAGGCTGGAGAATGACGGCTCAAAAATGGTGAAAATATGCTAGACCGAAATGCTGAAAGTGAATTGTGCCGAGGAACCAATTGTAGAAATGATAGAAAAGAAAGAAAAGATGGAATCGGATATAAGGTTTTGAAGTGAGAGACAAGTGAAGAGCTGTAGCGACCCCCCAAATTGCCTTGGCTCGGAAAATTAGATTGAGAAGAAAAAGATTTGAGGTGAATGCAAAAAATGATTTAATGATCTGAAAGAGATCCTATTTTGGAGTTTTTATTTTTACCTGACTCAGAGTGAATCGGCTACTATCTTGCAATAGGAAACCTGAAGGGTTACCAGGCGTATAGTACACTGGCTTCTGCAGTGAGCAGGAAAACCAGAAAGGTTTGAATTCTGAAAGCAATGTGCTATTGCACTTATTATTATTCCAGATTCAGACGAATCGGCTTCTCCAAGTTGGAGGTGTTATACAAACTGTATGAGTAAAAAGTAGAGATGACTTGAAGGTGAATAATTTTGAATGCTTGAGAAGAATGAATTTGCTTCGTTCTGTGTAATGATGACCGCTCGTGTTCGACCTTAATGCCAATGGAACGGGAAACTGAACTTCGGTCTTGATCCAAAAAGCGCCAATTTCTTGCAGAGCTCCTTAGGATGTTTCTTCAGCTGCTTGCTTGGCTTGTTTTGACTTGATCCTTGTTGAAAGCTTGAGAGTGAGGTGCTTCTTGGTCGACTGCTGCATTCAGAGTGAATAAATTAGCGAATTGCGGGTATGTTCATATGCAGATTTCCTTTGTGTGCGAATGCGGGAAGCAACTTGCCTGTGATTGGTCGGTTGGCGAAGCAAGTGTGATTGGGCAGGAAAGCTGCCGCTGTATTTGCATTGCGCGGGCTCTGTTGTGGCGAAGTTCAAATCTCGCGTGCCGCGGTGACTCAAGATTGGCAGCGGTGACTTGTCAATAGCTGCGGCAATTGCGTGCTGCTGAACAAAGGGTCTCATTACCGCGCGGATGAAAGTTGACATCCAGTGCAGAGTTGTTTGCCCGATCACCAAGGTTAAGCTACATTGATCGTAACGCTTGAATAGGAGACCGTTTTGGGAACATTGCAATTTTTCATCATTTAACACGTTTTTATTTTATGAATCAGTCTGATATAAGTTGAGAATGTTGAGAAATTAATTTCTGGATATTATTTTTTATTTATTATGAAACGGAAATCAGACAAAGGCCCTTAGCGGTCGCCTCTGCCAATCAGCCTGGTTTACTTCTTATGTGAAGCTTATCTTAAGAACAATATTCAATTTCTCCTTATGATGAACCTGCTCAAATATTTAACAAAAAATTAGTTTCAATTGAAATTAGAGTATCTCATGAGTCACTTCTTTTCATTTTGCATTGCAGGAAGCTGTGTGGTTCTTATCAAACATTACTGCCGGAAACCGCAAGCAAGTGCAGGCTGTCATAGATGCTGGATTATTGCCTAAAATTATTGACAATTTAGCAAAGGTAAGTATTTTAACATTTTTTCATAACAGTTCATCTTGAATTCTCCAGTTCGGGCAACGCAGTTTATCTGATTTAAGATATATTACAAGGTGTGCAATTTATGTTGCATGGAGATTCTACAAGGAAAATAAAATATAATAAAAAAAATAGAGAAAACTTGAATTTCTCGGGCAATTACCATGCAAAAACATGTATCTCACTAGGGGAGGCTTGGTAGTGGCAGCCTTGGCTTTTAATTCAGTTTGCCACAGCCAATTAGTTAATGGAGGGATAATGTCCCGAATTTTGAAGGTCTTAAATGCATTTTTCCTTACCTGTTAGTTTCACCAGACTTTTGTATTCAAATCTTTTCCTACCTCTTTTTTTTCCAAGCCTTTGTAATCATCTCTGCAAGTTCAGGATGGGTTTTACCAAATGAAAAACATACCTCACTAACCATTCACTGTATTTGTATGTTATTCATGCTGAAAAACCTTGAGGGTATGAGATGTTACCCTGTCAAAGGACCATCTTCGTAGCTTTCACTCTTTTGTCAAATTATGACTCATTATTTAATTTTTTTCTCCAGGGAGAATTTCAGACTCAAAAAGAAGCTGCTTGGGCGATTAGTAATTTCACCATTAGCGGAGACAAGAATCAGATAGCTCGCCTTATCCAAGAAAACGTAGTACCCCCATTCTGTAACCTACTCGGCTGTAAGGATCCGCAAGTAACACAGGTCGTTTTGGATGGGATCCAGAATATGCTTAAAGCAACAACCTCCTTCCAGGAGCGCGAAGCGTTGGCTGACAAGATAGAGGAGTGCGGTGGCTTGGACAAAATAGAACAGCTCCAGAATGATCCAAACGAAGACATTTATAAATTAGCCTATGATATAATTGAAAAATTCTTCTCTGACGTAAGTACCTACACTCCACTCCTAGCTTTAATGTTCAAAATTGCATTGTTTGACTTCTTGAATTATTACAACCTGCATTTTAGTTACCTGCAAGAAAATCTGGACTTAGAAAGTGATTGTTCTCTCCCGATTAATGATAATCTTAGAAAGAGTATCAAACTTTAGCATATTTCGCTTTTTCGTTTTGTCATTGAGATGTTAGGTTGAATTAGTTAAGATTGTTGTCGAATCCCTATGAAATAATAAGTCTTAAAATGCCTTTTTAGAGTGTGATAGAAGAACTGCCATTTTTAATCTAGCATTGAAAGTAAATTCAAGAATCAAGAAAGTTGAACCTCTGTCTCACTTTAAAAGTATGTCTTAGTTAATATGGACTCAAGAAGACCTCGAAGACTCCATAGAGACTGTTTAATTGAGAGTTGTGCTTTCAAAAGATGTTGGAAATTCAAGAACATCGTGCGAATCGAAGGAATTTTGTCCTAGTAATCAGTTTGCCTGACTTTTCCTGCTAAATGCATCAGGAAATGATTAACGTATAACACCTAAGTACTTTAAAAGTGTTTTTCTCTCTGTTTAATTGCTTCAAACATTTGCAATGATATTCCGAGACTTCTTCTTTTTTTTTTCTTTTTTAACCCATCCATGCTGGGCAAGGAATCATGCACTGCAACTAATGCCCACACTGTAGAAAATACAGTGTACTTGCAGTTCATATTCTTGCAGTCTGCATTCTTAGTTTGACATGTGGAAGTTGGAGCAGAAAATGCAAACGTATAGTGCAAAATGAGAATTTGTAAGCAAAATTTTTACTTCTTTGTATCGCTAGAAGTAAAAAGAACTGTAGGGTGTGATAATGTAAGCTGAACTTAAAGAATTATTTTTTTTTCTTTTTGAATTGGCACGTCGATTTCTTGAACCAATATATCCTAGGTCTCCCTTTTTTTCTTAAATAAGAAATAGCGTTCAAGCCAAGTTATGTATTGGAATGCATAGAATCCATGACCCGATAAAACTAACATGACAATCCTTGAAATGGAAAAATTCTAGACAAACGCATCTGAATGGCGATGAGCGGGCTTTACAATGCTGCTATAACAGTGTACATTTAAGGAATAGAGAAGTCTTCACCGTTTTCAAGACGTCTCAGTAGCCCCTCCAAATATCTGATCTTAGGTAGCTAGTAGTCCTCTGCTCATGGTCCATGTTAAACTCTTCTGTGCAATATTTTTTGGTACAAATAACCAAAGATCTCATGTGAATTTTTATTGTCAGCAGGTCGAAGATGACTCAACAATAGCACCAGAGGCAACAGAAGCTGGGTACCAGTTTGATCCTAGTTTAAATATACCAAATGAAGGATTTAAATTTTAAAGTAGAAAGATCACAGGCAAGTTTTATTTTCGTATAATTTAATCATCAGTCTCCACTTTCTCAACTCAAAATTATACATCTCAAAGAGTTTTTGGCTTTGCTCACACTTCTTACAAAAGTGTTTCCTTCGATTGTGAAGTTCTACGACTGGTTCTTTTGAATATAGAGAAACGCTTTCTCCTACCATACTGATGTAATAAGTGTAAAGTCTTACCCCTTTCATGTTTTCTTCCACTTTAAAAATAATTTGTAGGTTGTAAAAACGACACTGTTAAACAATATAGTTCACAATGCAAGGCTTCTAACTGAACCTTAATTCTTTCGTTGCTTCCTAGTCCCCTGACAAGAGGAACTTTCCTCCAGGTTTATTTTTGACTACCCCCCCCCCTCCCCTCACTGTAATTTTGACATGCTATGCACTCAAAGACTTAAGGAGCATACTGACATCTTAAATGTAAAACCAAGCATGACTGGTCACTGTAAATTAGCAACAAAAGCCTCTTTAGGCAGCACAAAAACCACCCGTGCTTCTAAAATTTAGAAATATCCCTCGTTATAAACTGTTCCTGATTGTGGTAAACTCTTTTTCATTATTTTTTATTGCTATAAAATAGTATTCGGACCACTTACCTTGATGAGTACTGTAGAACCATGGAATTTCCGCAAAATTTCACATTATTGAAGAGAACAGGAAAAAGCTTCATTAAAAAAGACTGATGAAACCTAGCTCTTTCTCCTAGGAGCTGGAATCTTTGTGGTTTTACTAATTAATGAGGCAGATTCAGCCCCTGCTTAAGCCGCTCATGTCAAATTCTCTCATCGCAGTAGGCAACGCCTTCTTTGGAGTTAATTTGCAAATTTTTTTTCTTTTAAAAGTTGAGAAGTTTTTCAATGCCATACAGAATAGTGATCCTTTTCTTAATCGGAATCTTAATGGAAATTTTAAGCTCTAGTTTCCAGACTGAGCAATTTTTATATCAAATCTCATTGATAACCGAGCAATCACCCCTCTAGTAAATGTTTTCTGACTATTAATTGTTATCTTCCGTTTCGATAGCGGTATTGATGAAAAGCTCAGTACTCAGCAAAATTAACAATCTATGTATTGTAATTAACCTCCTGAAATTAGCTGTTTAAAAATTATAATCAGTTTATAATGCAATCAACTAACATTTAGAATGGAAAATTTCTGTTTTCAAGACTTCAGATTTATGAAGCGAGTGAAATCTGTGTTTCCTTACCAGAGCAATAACACTTTTTCTATTTTTGAGTTTTTTTGTTGGTCAATAATATTTTCAGTGCATGAAAACTGCAACCTATTGTGCCTCCTCTGGCTGCTTAAGTCCTCTCATTTTCGTACATTTACTTTTTCTGGTGAGCTCTGGTTTTTTTATTTTTATTTTTTTATTCATAATCATTTGTTACTGTTTTTTCCTGTTTCTTCCCCCCCCCCCCCCCTCCCTTTACTGAATTCTATTAGATTTCTGCAATTTTTCATTTGAAAACCATGTAAGTTGTATTGTTGCTAGTTTGCGGCGAGTTGATTGAATCACTGGTTAAAATTTCTGAAAGTATTTGTTCATATTATGATTTGGTTTTATAGCTTTATAAAAGTGTTGAAATTGTTTCACATAGTTCCCATCTTTGCTTGGTTTTGCACTGATAACTTTACGCAGTTCTCATTGCTTTTTTCTTTGAAGAGAGGTATGATTCAAGTCATGAATATCACTTAATATTGATTAAATATCAATCAAAGTTTCAGTTGAAGTAGACACTGTATTTTCCCTTCTTTTAATTGGTTGCTTTCAGCATATGAGCCCTGGCACACAATGTTTCAAGCAAGTCCGATTCAAGCATAAATTATTAATTTATGTATTTTCCTTGAAATTAAATAATTAATGTATGAAAATTTTTAATTTTTATATTACATGATTTCAATTATTTTGAATAAATTTATTAAAACGTAATTTGCAGTTATTTTTGATCCTAATGGTTTTTCTAAGGTTTCATTCAAGGGTACTATTCAGTGTGTTCCTACGGTTTTTTGATCATGAATTGCAGCATTACATTCAGCAATCTTCCTACTAGAATTTTGACAACACAAGAATTATGAACAGAATAGCATCAAAAACTATTTTCTTATTGCCTAGTAGGTTTTATCAATCTGGATTTTAATACTTTCGCATTTAATGGTATCATTCCAAGGTGGTACTTAATGACCTCATTTTATTTTCTGTTTATTTCTGCCTCAAAATTTACTGGAAATTTACATCGGTTGTGAATAATGTTTAATGAGCAAAGAAAGCACTGCATGAGTGGCTTAAGACCCCATGTTGATAGTTGTGACCAAATATTTTAAATCAAAAGATGATATCTTTGAAATTTGTTTTTTATTTCGGTTTTTGGTGAAAAGCTGTACATTGGCATTGATCCGTATGTAAAATACGCTTGTTTTTCCCTACTTTGTACACAACAGTTGTTTTTGTGGGGAAAGTTACCGATAAGTTCAAGGGTCCTTGTGTCAACTCTATGCAGTGACTACTACAAGTATCAAAATCCACTTTGCTAACGGGAAGTTTTTGGTGTTTTTGTACTTTGGTTTTGCCTTTGTTTTTTTTCCTTTTATTATCATGCGAAACAGGTGACCATGTTTGTCCTCGAAATTCTGGCAGGTCGATGTCACCCCTGACCACTTCCAACTGCAAAATAAGATGGATTTTGTGAGAGTTTGTTATTTTTTCAGAAGAATTTTTGTTGTCACAATGATCTTAATCTATCCAAAAAAAAAACGAGCAAAATTATAAATCAAACTGAAAGAGAATAATGCCTCTCAAAGAACAAAAAAAAAATGAAGAAGACCAGTGTCAAGTTCTTAAAAACAAACGAAATATTTGTATGAAATAATATCATAATGACAGAAAGTATTTACTTTTAGAGTACTTAGATGAAATGTATCCTCCGCTTATCTGATTTCACTGTCAATAAAATCCAAGGATTTTCTGTTTTCTCTATTTACTATAATAACAGTTCTTTTATCTCATTAATACAGTAGGTAATATTTTGTTGTAGATAAGCAGTGCTTTAGAGATCAAAATACTCTTGACCGAAAGTTAGGTAGGTGGTCTAAATGTAGAGAAGAATTTGTTTCCCAAAGCACACTCATTCAACTTGCTTCCTTTCAAGCAAGTGAATCTTGAATGAAAACATGTTGTTACCATTCTCTTTTAAGTTGGAGCAGAACGTTTAGCCCAGATCTATCATGAAAGCGTTAGAAATGAATGAACTATCTGGAAGATAAGTTGTTCCATCATTTAACTCAGTCCCCAAGCTCTGTAGAATCAGTGTTTTATACATGCTGTCGCCCTTCTGACTTAAGGACGTAGCTACACTTAAAAGTGAACACTGTTGTCCACACAATGCAATGCTGTAGTTACGTCATTTTGTGAGTCAAGCGACGATATTGCCTACCTGTTTTGACTTTTCTGATAAAGCCAAAGATTTTCTAAATTCCACTTTTTGTTGGTCTGGATCCCATGGGATCCTTTCCTCTGGTATAACTTCCTGAAAGCATTTTTTTGTGCATTAGCATCAACAAAAACTACAAACAAAAATAATAGCAAAGAAACTGATAGTTTTTATAATTAGGATTTTTTTTTCAAACAAGACTTGAATGCATCTCCAAATTAATCCCAGTTGAAAACATATTTCAAGAAGTATCAGAAAATGTTCAAATAATTTTACCTTCAGTGATATAAATGTGTCAGTTTTTCTGAAGTCAATGGAATTTTGTGCTGTTTGCTGCAATGAACGCTCTGATATCTTTATGATTTATAGATTATCTGATTGATTCATTGCAGAATGGAATCAATACAAATAGACTGATTTTTGGCCCTCTCATTCAATATTTTGTTTATTCAATGGCTCCTTGAATAAATGAACAGTTTTGATACCGATCGTTTAGCAGCATTTTATAAGTGAAGCATATTTTATTGGCGATATATCAAATGACATAGCCCTAAATTAGTCTATCATCAACTTAAAGCCTCCCACCTAAATCAGCTTCTGAATTTTCAAACTTATTGTAGAGAATAATGTCTCTGTTGAAATTTATAATGAAGCAACTCAAAAAATTTAAGTTGAAATTGCCATTTAGATACTGTTAGCATCAGAACTGTTAGTGTCTTATATGTGTATAAGTGTTAGTGAAAAATTACATACTAAAAGTACATAGTTTAAAATAATGAATTTACATACCTTTTTCAAGAATCGCAATGGACCGCAAGCATAGCACTTTTCCTTCCTGCTCTGTAACCGTGGTTCAAAAAGAATCGCTTTTGACTTATGAACAACAGACTCCTGTGGTTGTTGGTATATTCCCACTTTGTGCAAAAATCTTGAAAAACATTTGAAAATAAACACCTTTAATAATTGGGGAAAAAATAAGGATCAGCCAAAAAAATATTATTCTTCTGTCGGTTCAATTACTTATGTGATTTTAGTTTTTTATGAAATGAAGCAAATATTTACGCTGGTAGCCATCCTTTACTTTAGGGCAGGGAAGGAGCTTGAATACACCATGTATTTTACGATAAGTTCATATGGGTGTAAGAAGGTTTTCTCTCTTTAATTTTCGCTGGATCCTTCCCAAATTCATTTGACCCTGCTAAGTTTTTATTTTCGTTACAAAAAATGTAAAGAAGTTCCAAAAATTGCTCAACCTTTTTTTAAAAAAAAGGCTAACTTTTTTAAAAGTGCCTTGAAATTCGGTATTCCTCAACGTCTTTCTGTATCCCTGACACTATGACACTAAAGATTGTTTTCCAGATCTAGCAGTTTCTCTCAATCCATATCTTTGGCCCTAAACATATCTAATCTTAATTTCCTTCACGTACTCAGTTAATGCATAAAGTAAAATTTATCACATCTCTAGTAGCAATGACCTTTTAAAACATTCTTCAAAAACTCTTAAAAAACCTGTTAAAATTTTCACACTAGGAAACCCTTTTTGGCTATTTTTTTAAGTAAAATTTACAAGAAGTTAAACTTAAGGAAAAAAGTGTCAACATAAACTCTTAAATTATCACTGTACTTAGTTTTCGAACATTTTTTCCAAACATATTCAGCGTTGTAAAACTTGGTTGATATTTTAAGAGTTTTTTAATGTTCTTTTTTACTTAAATTTTACCGCTCGTAAGTTTTACATGAAAAAATAGCCAAAAGGGGTTTCTATAACAAGAGAATTTTAACAGTTTTTTTGAGAGTTTTCTCTTTTTGAATTTTAACAGTTTTTTAAAAGTCTTTTTAAGAGTTGCTGCTACTATAGCTGTCAAAGATACTTGATTCTAGGCTGGATGAGAAGTTTTAAAGTTAATTTTTTACGTCGGTGGTTCCTGTATCCAATAGTTATCAACTCTGTGTGTGCGCATGATGTCGCTAAGATGTCTGATGAGAATGAAATTATCCTCTGTGATCTGGGCACATCTTTCAGATTCTTTTTGTAGCTTCTTGCTCTTGTACAGCACATGGCCTCGAGTGGCAGGGGGCTCCACATCAATTGCTGGAAGTGCAGAATTCACCTATGAAGAAAGTGAAATGTGTTTTCTTAGAATTTCATTCCTAGTAGCAATGACTGTTAAAAAACTTTTAAGTAGGTACTCTAACACTTCAACTCTTAAAAAAACTGTTAAAATTCTCTCATTGGGAAACCTTTTTTGGCCTTTTTTTAAGTAAAATTTACAAGCGGTTAAATTTAAGAAAAAAAAGTGTTAAAAAACTCTTTAAATATCAACTGTAGTTTTTCAACGCTAACAATTTTTGAAAAAAAAATGTTCAAAAACTAAGTTCAGTGGTATTTTAAGAGTTTTTTTTCAACACTTTTTTCCTTTCAATTTTAAGTACTTCTTGTAAATTTTACCTAAAAAAATAGCCAAAAAGAATTTCCCAGCACATGAATGTTAATAGTTTTTTTAGAGTTTTTGCAGAATGTTTTAAAAGGTCATTGCTAGCAGGGATGTTTTTACCTATCTAACCAACACAGTTGCATTGAATAATTCTCTCTGTAAAAAGATTCCCTCTCCCTTCAGTGAATACTCTTAGTCCATTGCTAATTTTAGGTCTCATTGAAAAATTAGAGAAAATAGTAGATCAGAGAGTTTGAGAAAAATATGAAGACTTATATTGCACTGACCTCCTCTGGCCATAAGAAATATACCAAGAGAAGCGCTTAAGGGTAGAGGGTTAGACCTTCAGTCGAAAGCACGCAGGCATCTGAAATGGAAAGTTCAAACAAACCTTTCTCCGATGATCTATGTATCTTCTTTCCTGCCATGGTTGGATCAATAACTTTTCTCGCTTGCTTAGCATTTTGCAGGATGGAACGTAATCTAATTTTCATTTTCAGGGAAGTATTTTAGCACTGTGTGTTCATTTCTCAGGGGCAAAGTATTTAGAGGTAAGAAATGGTCGGAAAATGAAAGCCATCAACCAATGAGGGATTCCAGGTTTATAGGTCAAATAGAAATAGAGGTGGTATCATCCGTGAGTACTTCAACGATGTTGGATTACTTATTATTACATTTTGATCAAGATGAGATGAGAAAGTTAAGTACAAGGCTCCGAACAATCACCAGTGCTGAAATTATATGACCTCCCTTGCATACAAATGCCCATGCAACTTCAAAGACATCTTGTTTACAGGGGTTGCCATAGAATTTTCACATTAATTTTGTATCTGCAGGGTGTGACTGCAGTCCTGAAGGAGTGAAATGTTTTTTGGCCTTGTTGCAGCAAAAGCTTTGAACCATGGATTGCACTCTTCCATCAATAAAATAAGCTAAAAATATGAAGCTTGGTAGGTATCCTGCAAAGGTTCTTCCCTCTAATGGAGGGGGGGGGGGGGGGGGGGGCTTTTTTACATTCAGTTAGCATGAATATTTTCTTCTTCTCCTATGATATTAGATTCGAGAAGAATACAGAAAATAGAGCACACCTAATTCAGGAAATTGTTCGCGATTTTGAGGTATTTTTCAAGATAGTTCATGTTGTAGCCGCCGCCGCCACACCCCCCCCCCCCCCCCCCCCCCCCCCCCGTTCCTCCGAGATTCACCTGATGGCGCTCTCGAAACTCGAAGCGGCAGGGACATTTCCTAAGAATTTTTGGAACTTCTGTAATTGACTCAGTATGCCATAAAACGCAAATTAATGATAAAATCGTAAATTTTTAAATTTAAAAAAAAAAAACAAAAAAACCTAATGAATCTTCTGAAGTTTCCTATTGAATTCTCGGCTAACAGCGGTTTGCAGACGCAGCCACTGAAAAATCGTCGAATTTTCATGGAAAAGGAAAATCACCTTAGCCAAGTGAAATTCTTGGGAAATATCATAAAATTTCGATTTTGAATCTGCTCCAGGCCGTCCTAGGGATGGGCGATGGTCGAAAGACATCGATAGCCGACTATCGAATGGTGCGACCCGTCGATATATCGAGCACCGATACATCGGTCCAAAACCATCGATAGTCTCGATATATCGGTCCAAAAACCATCGACGATCCCAAAAATTCGATATTTCTTGAAAAACGCTCCCAAAAGCTTTGAAAATCTTCACCCAAAGCCAAAAAAACAGTAAAAATGAGTAGAAAAATGTTTATTAACGTATTTACACAAAAAAAACCAAACAGAACGAACGAAAGGTAACTGAAGGGTAATAAGAAAACATAAAAATGTATTGCCAGAGGCACCCTTGAATGTCACATACAGGCAGGAAAACATTGGCGAAAACATCGGCGGAACCCATCGATAGTTCGGACATCGATCCTGTCAACCATCGATGTGAAAACATCGAAACATCGATGGTCAACCATCGATGTTTCGATAGTATTGCATCGACATCGCCCATCCTAGGCCGTCCAGGGTCCAGGCGCCTTTCACTGCTCATGAAGAACAATCCTAAATATGGCAACAGCTTGCCATAGATGACGTCACACAAAAAGTCGCCATTTTATTTATGATGACGGAGAAAGAATCCAGAGATCTGATTGGTCATTGGATTGCTGATAAGCGACGCCCACACCTTTCTATTTACATCACGACTGTAATGAGCTTATCCAAGTTGTTTTCGTCTTGGTCGATCCTGTTAATCAATGTCACTTTTTGATTGAAACTGCATCTACTTAATGTGAGTATCATAGTTCTACATATTATTCGCTATCTTGTGACTTATACGCATTTAATCCTAGCTCCGGAATCGCCGAGCCTTGTGCACTTACATGAGACGTGCAGCAGGGGTGGATGGTAAGTGTCAGTCTGGAGACTAATCTACCATACAAAATTATTGGTATCTTATCTAGAACTGCATCTTTCCTTGTATTATTGTACGGAATATGTGCCGCAGGTACGAATAAACAATCTCCCCGTCGTATAATGAAAGGAAAGCCGAAAGTAGAGGAGATGCACCAAGAATCTAGACCTCTCTGTTGCATTGTGTGCTATAGTGTGATACCTGATGTATGCGATATATTTGAATGAAATCATGTGTTTAGGATGTCTGATACTTACTAGTCACAGTCTAAGTTTTAGTTAAAGTCTGACACTCAAATTTAAAGTCCAGACTTCGTCTACTCATGTCGCCTAACCAGAGATGATAATAGCCAGACTTTGACCGCACTCTGGTCCTGAACCTTCGACAGTGCCTCAAACTTCCAGAATCAATTGTAGCTTGTACAATTAGTTGGTGTTGTCACTTTCTTTACAGCTCTCAAGTATTCATTAAGCTCTGTATTTCAAAGTTCTTAATGATAGCTTAGATGTTCGGTTGAGACACTGAGGTATTTGCGTCTCTGACCCATTCATTTGGAATCTCTGCGTGAAGAGAGACCATTCCAGGCTAATACTTTACTTACATTGCACATTTTCTCCCTAAATTTATGTAAGAAAATTGGTTCCATGGCACTTAGTGTGTATAGAAGGAGTAATCTGGTCAGACACAGTTGCCACACAGGTATCTCGCAGTTTTTTGTTTTTTTTTTCAAGAAGTCCGCAAGTAGGTAGTTCGTAACATGATATGTTGTGAACTCAAATCTATCTTCTCACTTATGTAAACTGTTCGCAAGATTTTTTGTCAAACTTAAGCTCTATTTAAGATGTTAAGGTATGAGCCCCTTTAAGGTTATGTTGTGTCCGCTGCATTGCTCATGCACTTTTTGGTATTAGAATAGAGTTTTGGATGTTTGGGATACAGCAGGGTTGAACAGACACCTGTGTTGCAGTATATAGAAAGTTCAATTTGACTGGATAGGATGTAAATCTGTAGTGAATCAGTTCTCAAAGGAAGTCTCAGTTGGGACAAGGTGGAAACTTTGTATAATAAGCACTGAGTGATATATTAAATTTTTTATTAGAATTTTTTCTAAAAATTATGTGACCAGAGGAAAATTTACTGAAAAATGAGGAGTGAACTTTTCGATTCATCCCTGAAATAATTCAGTCTCAATCTCTCCGTGTTTTTTGAAGTTCTCTATATTTTTCTGCACAATAAATCTTTTGCTCCATTCACTTTTCTAGAATTTTTTCTTCTCTCTCTCTCTTCCTCTGTTGGAAGCCTTCCATTTTTCGATACCAAGAACTGTATGGATTTCAGAAGATGTTTCTTAGTAGGTGACTTAATGCTGAAAATGTGGTTTAATTTAGAAAATTTTCATTGGAGGTCTTCAGCCCCTCAGCTTCTCCATCGATTCGGCAAAAACAGTTATTTTTATCTTTTGTTTTTGAAGTTTGTCATTGGTACCTAATCTGCTCAATTTTTTTGTTCTATTTAGGTCTAGCATGAATTTCAATGAAAATGGTTTCTTGCAGCGTTTATAAGAAAATTTCTACCGTCTAAGGAAGATTGGTAGCAATGTTGGAAGCCCGTTCTTTTGCTGTAGACAGAGAAACTGCCACTTGGCAAGGAAGAGTAAACGGTATTCGACCCCCACCTCCCCATACTCCTCATCACGTCACAGCAATGAGACCTCACGGTAAGAAATACCCTCTCGCGTATCTTTCTCTTTATTTGTTCAGCTACCTATATCTCATCCTCTTTGTTCATTCTCGTGTTTCAATTTGCTTTGAAAATTAGTTGTGATTTTCGATGTACCATTCGCCTTTCTGTATCAGATTCTACACGTAAACGATGTCTAATAGTTTTTTGGGGGGAATATTTGGCTGTTGACTAATTGGATCGCATTTAGCGAAAAGGAACCAGTGCGATTACAGTGTTTTCAAAATCGTGCAACTTCTCCTTTTCTTTTGAACGTACTTAATATATATACAGTATTAAAATATACAAAATTATTTCCTTTAAAATTAACAATTTTATGGTGGGAAGCCAAAACTTTTTGCTATTCTGGGAGATTTATTAGATAACTATGAAGAAGTTTACTACACTGCAATTGCACCGGTTACTTTTTGCTGAATGTGATCTAAATGTAAAACCTGTTGTTAGCATAAATGGACAAATATTAATAAATGCGAACAGAATGGACTTTTACAGATGGTCCATTTTTTATTTTCCAAAATGAAGCACAATCATTAAAGCTCAAAACCCATTAACTTTACTGAGCTCAAACTACAGTATTTTATTCTTACCGCTTTCTTTCCTTTGTTCTTTCTTCTTCTTTTTTTTTGTCAAATCAGAACAGTTTCCAATTTCTGTGTTCTCAGTATTTAATCGTGAAAGTCATTCAGACAAAATGGGGCAATGTCTGGTCTGACTTTGAATCAGTGGATGCGACTTTAAACTTTCTATGAACAATTTGTTGGTTCTGTAAATTCAATTGCTTAGTTCCTGCGGGAAGACTTTATACCTAATCATCACTAATCAATTTTTGTTTCCACAGGTAAATCCAATTCAGATGATCTCTGCTATGTTGTAGCAAAATATGATTATGCTGCGCAGGGAGCACAAGAGTTAGATCTGAGGAAAAATGAAAGATACTTGTTATTGGACGACTCTAAACATTGGTGGAGAGTCCAAAATGCCCGCGGCCATGGTGGATATGTACCAAGTAACTATGTCAAGAAAGAAAAACCTTCATTGTTCGATAGTATTAAGAAGAAAGTAAAGAAAAGTGGCAGCGGAAGCACTAGTGGTTCTAAAACTCTTCCCTGTGCCAACACACCATCAAGAGGAATAGACTCGCCATCAATGTCAAGAAGAATGCACGCAGATCCATCTGAAGCTATCGGCACAGCTGTTGTCAAGTATAATTATCAAGCCCAGCAACCTGATGAACTATCTCTCATCAAAGGCACCAGAATTTTGATTCTCGAGAAAAGTAATGATGGGTAAGTCTCAAGATGAGCTGGAGAAACTTTTCTCTAAATTTTTAATATTCTCACAACCTTTTTATTATACATACCTGTGATGAAATATTTGAGAAAATGGTTGTTAGGTATTGACTCGCGTACTTATAATGCATTAAGCCATCGATTTCCATAGCTTAAAAATTGTACATTTTCACTAATGTTGACCAGTGAAGACTTCAAATGTTTAGTTGATTTTTGGGAATTCATTGTCTCTCAATTGTAAAACCTAGTAAGAAAAAAAATGTCTATAGTTTGCACCACGAAAAGTGGCGGGTGAGGGGCGGAGCCAGTCGGCCGGTCGAGTCTATCATTGAAGAGTCGAAGCGCAGGTATTGGCCCAATCGTTACCTTGTCTCAACTACTGGCCAATACCTGCGCTCAACCCTTCAGTTATAGACTGGACCGGCTGACTGACTCCGCCCCTCACCAAATTGGCCAAAATAGATTACGTCACATCAATTTTAACACAAAAAATGAACTTGTAGACGCAACAATTTTACTAACATTACATTCTGTAACTTTCATTATAGTTCGCGCCACTAAAAGTGGTGGGTGAGGGGTGGAGCCAGTCGGTATCTTACTGGCCAATACCTCCGCTTCAACCCTTCAGTTATAGACTGGACCGGCTGCCTGGCTCCGCCCCTCACGCGCCACTTTTTGTGGCAGGAACTATAGTGAAAGTTACAGAATTTAATGTTAGTAAAATTGTTGTGTCTACAAGTTCACTTTTTGTGTTAAAATGGATGTGACGTAATCTATTTTGGCTAATTGGGTAATGTATCCAGTGCCTAGGAGAAATATTATCACTTCAATCTGTGTGGCTTAAAATATGATCTAGAATGGTAAAGATCGTCAAATTTGTGAGTGTATGCTTTCGCTGCTGTTTCAGTATCTTTGGGGACTGTCTGTAAATGACATCAAGGTTCAAGGAAGGGGGGGGGGGCGTGGCCTAATATAATTTCACTGGGGGGGGGGGGGGATTAGGAGAGTGGTAAGCCAAATTTGATGCAAGGTTCCCAGTGACACTTAAAGCACACTGAAGCCTGAAAATTTTGAAATTTGAAAAAAAGTGAAACTTAACTATTTCATGTTCATTATCATTTATATGAAAGTGAAGCATGGCTGTTAAATTTTTACTTTCTCGCTCCCCTTGTTTGTCCTTCAGAATGAATTCTTCCAATGTGTATGCTGTAATCTTCATCAATTTATGCCTGCGTTTCAGATGGTGGCGTGGACAAAGTGGTTGTATGCAGGGTTGGTTTCCTAGCAATTATACACAAGAGGAAGAACAAGATGACAACATACACACATATGCCATGGCAGAAAACGTTTTGGATGTTGTAGTTGCTCTCTATCCATTCACAGCCAATAGTGATCAAGAGTTGTCATTTGATAAAGGTGATCGCTTGGAGATTCTAGACCGCCCACCGGCTGACCCAGAGTGGTACAAAGCGCGAAATAATCAAGGTCAAGTTGGCCTTGTTCCTCGAAACTATCTTCAGGTTTGTTTTCTCTCATTTAGTTCTGTCAACACAATTTTCCATATTAATAGTACCACAGTTAGAAAAACAGAATTTGGCAGTGATAGCAACACTCTCTTGTATTATTATAATCAATTATAAAAACGGAAAACATAACGTATGACTATATCCACCCTGGTATAGTGCATATTATCATTTCTTCCTTCTTGGTTTCATCTGTGTTTTACGTTGAGTGACCAATGCAAATATGTGTATTACTGATTGATGAAAAGGTGGAAGAAATCGTGGTGTGCACCCTTGCTGTGTTTGACATCATACGCAATGTTTTTTGATGAGCAATATCTCCGCTAATATTTGACATAGAATCTTGGAAAGGGATTGTATTTTTTTTGGCTAATCCACAAGTTTAAGCCAGCTAAACACGATTCTGTATCCAGCACAACTGACCCATTACATATGCAGTTAAGTTGAAGGAAGTAAGGAAAAATAAAAATAGAGCCACCAGAGAACCTTGATAAAATTTGTGTAGAAACTCCAGAAAACAAATGCTAGACCCACAGCCTGACACATGACCCCTTTAGCCGCTGCATCACTGCGGCTAGTGAAATGATAGCGCACAATTTTGCCACTTCAACAAAGGACCCTTTTTGGCAACATTTCAAATTATAAAAATTTCGTTTTGAAACTTCCGAAGCCCATTTGTGAGCAAGTGGTTTATAGGAAGGAACTTTAGGCTGTAATGTGATCAAAATTTAGGTGAGACATTACATAACCTCCCTTGTAAGATTGAATGGAATCTAATCTGTGGTTTGCACCTTTTTAAGGTTTACACAGCTCCTTAAATCATGGTACCTTGAATCTTGAGAACGCGAAATATATATGACCAGCTGCTCCGGGCGCCCTCCACAGCTAGCAATGGTGGTGCAGTAGCTTAATTGGAATCGGAGCAATTAGTTGAATCTATTTAATAATGATGAATAAAATGTCTGTAACAATACAAGATGTTAGCAATACGCAATACTGCAGTTAATAAGTCAGGGTCAGTCAAGCCGCAGAGAATAAGATGCCAGGATATCAAGAAGCTGTGAAGCGGAGCAGCCGAGGGATTGCGAAGGAATGTGGGTGGCGAGTGACGAATGACGCTGCGACCCAAACCTCCTTCTTTGAGGTTGGTGGGAGGAGAGCTATACAAAAGAAAACGGAGATTGCCGAAAGAACTTGGCGGGAGGGGTGGCTGAGACCGTAGAGGGGGGGCACCTAGGGCTGGCAAGCAGGTAGCGGCCGGACGACCGCTCAAAACAGCTAAACTTTACTCGTTAATAAAAGTAAGAAAATTTGAGAAAATCGAAAAAACAATTACAGCCTGCAAATCTACAGATCAGAAGCTTTCATTTAAAAAAAAAAAAAAACCATGCAAATCGGTCCGGTGGTTCTCTCAAAGTTAATGTCCCAAAATTCGGAATTTAGTCTGAATCATTGGGAGAAAATTCAAGCCCAGTTAAACTTCACTCGTCAATAAACGTAAGAAAATTTGAGAAAATCGAAAAAACGACCACAGCCTGCAAATCTATAGATCAGAGGCTTTCATTTAAAACATAAATCATGCAAATCGGTCCGGTGGTTCTCTCAAAGTTAACGTCCAAAGATTCGGACCTCCGTTTTAATGCATTGAAGAAAATTTGAGAAAATTCTAGGAGAAAATCTGAAAAAATCGAAAAGCAAATTACAGCCTGCAAATCTCCAGCTCAGGGGCTTTCATGTAAAAAAAAGATCAGGCAAATCGGTCCGGTGGTTCTCTCTAAGTTAACACCCAAAGATTTGGAACTTTGCATTTTAATACATAGGATATTTTTATATTTTTCATCCCTCAATAGATAATTTGATTTGGCTCCAAATATTTTGTATTTTTTGCCATTTTTCTAAATGGTAAAGTTAGCATTGTAGTAATTTTTGGTTTAAATAATGGGGCAGTCAGAAAACTGACAAAGTTTGTGTTCAAGTTTTGAAAATTGTAACTTTTATGTAATTTGATACTTAAGATCTGACATCATAGCTTTTTCTTTGGTACAATCTTATTTATTTGTCTATGCAATGGCATTATAAAGCTAACTCTCTTTATTTTTGGTCAGGAGTTGAGTGAATATCTAACACAGTCGATGCCCTCTGGTGGGGGAAATGTGAGAGAAGCAGCTCCTGAGAGACCACATCTGGCGGGTAAACCGTGGTATTATGGCTCCATCACCAGAGCACAGTGTGACAATCTTCTTAACACTCATGGCCATGATGGTGATTTTCTTATCAGAGATAGTGAAACAAATGTAAGTAATTTCCTTTCAGAACCTATCCTTCAGTTTTAAGGTAATCCTTTTTGATATTCATCCATCTTATCACAATTTTTTAAGTTCTCAACGTTTTCTACGCACAAGGGTCCCATTAGACCTCTGTTAAAATTTCAGAGTCTTGAGTGAAGTCAGTCAGAGGCAATACAATGACTTCTCACTAGAATTAAAATTTTGTACTCAACTTAACCCTTTCTGGTCGGCGGAAATTTTCCACAGCTGTGAGAAGCGAGGTTACGGTAGCAGCAATGTTGTCAACAAAGACAGGGGTTTCCAAAGGGTCCACCGGAGACCGCCCCTTGCTGGAGCAGTCGAATATACCCGACATCGGGCCTGCGCAGAAGTTCAAACTTTTGGGCGACTATATCCGACATCGGACTTAAATGCGTTATTTTTCACGGCGAATATATCTGATGTTGGACCGGAAAGGGTTAACATGCTTTACGAGCATTATTGTTCTGGAAAAAACTTTAATTTTGAAGAATCTGCAAGATATCTTTAAATTTTCTCCATGGAATATAATTTAGCTTTTTTATGGAAAAGTGGAATAATCAAAGAATCCTTTTTGAGTAAATGTAGAATGTAAAACTTTTATATGAAACAGGAAGAGACGAGTCTGCAAAATTTTTAGTAAAGCACTTAAATGCTGAGCATGGCCGAATCTACATCTGTTGAGCTTTTGTAAAGAGTAATCTGACTTTTTTTAAATAAGTTGGCAATATTGTTGCCTTTTTTGTACAATTATATTATTCTTAAACCCTCTTATGCTAGAATCACACGCTGAATGTGGAAGTCATCGGCCAGATGCCTGAATTCTGCGCAACACACGCACAATTCAGCAATGAGACTTAGCAACCCTCAGATAATGTCGGATCTGTTTGAACTATTCAAATATGTAGATTTGACACAAATCTGGATGAAAATAACTCGAATTTGCGAAATTTCAGCTGTTGAGTGATGACTGTTGACTTCCATGTATAATCAGCTGCCAAATTCAGTGTGTGATTCCGGCATTAGTTTTTTAAAAGAAAGCCTCTCAGTATGTACGGTTCTACCGAAAATTTTTCAAAATCGGCACTTAGACATAACTCAATATACTTCAATTTTTCTTTTCTTCTTAAATTATAAGTAAGGATACTCAATATTAAAAAAAAATTATCTAAATTATTATTGTATGTTTCTTAATTTTTTTTCAGATGGGAGACTATTCAGTATCGTTGAAAGCACCTGGTCGCAACAAACATTTCCGAGTTCACGTGGAGGGTGCTTTGTATTGCATTGGCCAACGAAAATTCCACACTCTGGACCAGTTAGTAGATCATTATCAAAGAGCTCCAATCTATACTAATAAACAAGGAGAAAAACTTTACCTAGTTCGTCCGTTACCTCACAACAATGGTTCATAAACCAAATTTCTTTCTTTTAAATTTTTATCATTTACTAAAATTTTGATTAATTTATCTGTTTTCCTCCATTTTTTCCAACTTATATCATATGTGATGCGCAGAATTTTTTAAGGGCGGGGGTTATGATAGAGGCATTTTATAATTTTTCTACTTGACCACTGGAAAATTTTTGGTAAAGAGTGGCTGTTAGTGTAAGATAAAATGGTGCATTTTGAATTTTTACAAACTTTTCATCAATCGTTAAAAAAGTATGAAAACTTAATAACTTAATTGAATTAGTTTGAGTCATTTGTGTTTTCGCTCTTGTTTCATTTTCTTTTAATGACTAGGAAAGGCTTTGTAATTTTCCAAAACATCCTTGGACTTTTTTCACTCATAGCCACCATCTTTTTTTATTTTTTCTTCGTTTTTAATCTTATTTATGTAGGGCTGATGAATTTGTGATTATCATATATTTATCATATACATATACATATATTACTAAGATGCTTTTTGCCATTTTACTCCTGATATTTGCTTTCTGTAAAATTTCAACAATGGAGCTCTGTGGATGAGAATGTATAACTCATCAAGGAATAAGTTACTGCTCTTATTTTAATACTTAAGAGTTTTAATTTTACATTGATTTAGTGCACATGAAAGCTGAAAAAGCTCTCTTTACTCAGGTTTTTTTTGAAGATACGCAGTTACCAGGCCTCCAAATGAGGATTCTGATAACATCATTAATAAGAATGATGAAGGAAAAGCACAGTAATAATGTTTACTCAATAAAAATAGAAAGTTTGAGGCTCATGTTTACCAGATTGTCTCTGAAAATCTGAGAACTATGAACTGAAAAAATATTTCCGTTTTTTTACTTCAATGATGAAAACCATGAAAGGAAAAAGATCAATAGAAGTTTGTGTGGTACTATCTCCAAATGGTCCATAAACAACCAGATGTTTCACCCTCGGACGGTTTTTCTTTAATTCTGTTTTTACACAGTGTTCGATTTTTCACTGTGAAAGCGATTGCATTTGATACTTCATGTGTCTTATGACTAATTGGAATCATGAAATGTCAGCCTTCCGACAAGGCCATTTCAAGTTCTCAGTTGTTTGAGAAAGTTTCGAAAAGTCAGACAAAATACTCCAAAGATGCAGATAAAGCGACAGCTTTATCTCCCTGTATAAACATTATTTATCCACCCTAGCGATAACTTCTTAGTCAATGATAATATAATGTGTAAGGCTTCATTATTATTTTAATTTACTTCTTTTTTTTACTTAATTTACGCATCACTGGTGTTCCGTTGTGTAATTTTGTTTTGTAAATGTAGAAGTGATGTTTGCCCTGTAAATAGTTCTCATTTGGTTTAATGACTTCTAGCATATTTCATGTCAGATTTCTTAGATTTAATCTCTGTCCCCAAAAATCAAACTGAGAATTTTTTTTTTCTTCAAAAAAGTTGCTCATTACAATTAGTTCTAAAAAGATCTTGCGTTTTGCTCACCTCAAGGAATGAAAGTACTTCCGCTATTTGGTAAGAGAGGGAGAAAGGATAAATTATATTTTTTCATTAAGTTTGTTTTAAGACTCAAAATTAGCTCGTCCAGAAAAAGTATTAAGCCAGAAGGAGAATGATTAATTACGGCACTATATCACAATTTCCCTTTCAAGAATTTCACACAAGAAACAAACAAGCCTTCAAGACAAGTTTTAGTGATTTTGCTTAACATTGGTCAAATTGAAAGGCATGACTTCATCTGTTTAGCATTCTATTAATGAAAATTGGATATTTTTTTTTGTCAGAAAAAAATTTCTCTACCAAAGATTTCCTTAACTCCGTAGCATTGTTTCTCAGGCTCAAATTTTTGCTTTGAGAATCAGGTTTTACGTTTGCGCGAAATTTTTAAGGAAAAGGGGCACAGAGCTTCAATCAATCCTGTAAGCACTGACCAACGCGCCCTACTCCTTCCTCAGGCTGTCATGTTTGGTTAGAATTCACACGAAAAGAAAGGAAAAACTTTCTTTTATTTCCCCCACTGAAAATTTCTCCATTCCTCTCAACAATAAAGTTCTAATGTCCTGTGAGTCACAGGACGAATTTGATATCAGTATTTCTAAGATTAGAATTAAATTGAAAGCTTTTTACCTCGTATAATATGATTCCAGTTGGTGCATTTTGGATGTGCTTCATTCAGCTTCTCGGAAAACATAATTTAAGTATTTTTTAGATCACAACTACGTATGACCATTACTTTGAGGTGAATTTCTGTACATAGGTAATTTTCTCCCATTACACATTGAAGCATTCTTTAATTTAAAATGTGTAACATCAGTGTGCCACATATGTATTATTAATTATTTTTCGACCCATGAGTACTATTTTTTATAACTGGACTATACTCCTTTCTACCCCGACTATAACTTAACAACTTGAAGATTTTTAGTTCTAAATCATGCAAGAAATTTTTCTTTCCTCTCCAATGCTCTAGAATTTAGCAAATTCGTAATTGGAAAATACGCTTTGCTTTCTCTGTATGGAGCCCACTAAAATGTTTCCTTTTTTGTACTTTCGGCATTTTTTAAATTATTTTCTTTCCCTAGTTTTCCCAGTTAGTAATATTGTACCGTCAGACAGCATTTTATTTCCTATTTTTAGTTGTGACTAAGAAAAAATTAACATTTCTCAGAAATTTCTCTAGCTAGATCTCGTAGTATCAGTTGTCACCCATGCAAGCCTGTCTTTCTGTACCGTAAGAAAAGGGAATCATAAGCATAGATGGATACTAATTTTATGTACCCTCTTTGAACGTCTATATTATGCCTACATCAAAAGTCGAAATGACTTCTCAAATTTTCATGACTTATTAGAACTTACCATCTTCAAGTATCTATAATTATTAAAAGGCACAACATTGTAACTTTTAGTCTTACACTCCATGGTTGTATCATTTAGTTTCCCAATGCATTGAGGTATGTAATTCAGTTCGCTAATTTAACCAGTTCAGTCTGTCAATCCTTTAGTGTTTTTATGTTTTTAATCTTGAAAACATACTTTGATTTTGATTAATGCCTTCAGCTTCCCATCCAGTTTGAATACTTTGTAAATGAAGACATTTTTAAGAAGTAAATAAGGACAAATCAGTGATCCCTCCTGCGAACTCTTCTCTCCCTAAGTGAAATAGTCATGTGTTTGTTCAAACAATATTTTTTGGAACTTCAGTAATGTTCAGTTGGAGATAAATAAATCAGTTAAAGTCCACGCCTAATAAGATTACGCACTTTTAGACTAAGACAGAAAATCCAATATCTTGATTCTTGAATTTTCTTTCCATGCTAAACTGATGTCAGTGCATCTTCTGTTACAGTCCAAAAGTGTGTAAACTTAAGTGGCGTGGACTTTATCAGAGGATGATAACAGAATTGATCATTAATCAACTGTTGAAATGCACACACACAAAAAAAAACCAGAAGCGTGCATAAAAATAAAATAAACAACTTCTAATAAAAAATGGAATCTATTTACTAGAGGAGTTACGACTTTCACCATTTTGAAATCCTAAACTAGCATCATCAAGAGCTCAAGTATTGTAAACAGCAGTTTTTACGAATTTACTAAGATTAAAGTTTACAAAGTATTCTTTTACAGAGTGTAACATTCCAAGCTTCGCTTTTTCAGATGAATGCGTTTTTGCACAAACAATTTGAAAACTGTTTTCCCAACTTACAAAACCAATTGGACGGAGTTAAACAGAAAGGAACCAAGCCACATCGGGATCGAACCGAGAAAAAGAGGTTTAAAGTTTGGCTCCCGCATAAGGCTCAATGTAAAAGATAAACTTTAAGTTCAATTTCTGCAAAATTTGCACCAACAAAAACTTTGAATTTTTCGCTATAGATAGTAGAGCAGTGGTTGAGTTCAAAACCACTTATAACTCAATTTTTTCCAAAATGAGGGTTGGTTCCTTTCTGCTTAACTCAGTCCAATTCATTGGTTGCGGATCAGGGGTTTTTTTTTTCCCCCGGAAAAGGGTCCATTGATCCATGACTTCCATTATTTGTTCTTTTGTGTCGTATTATCTTTTTTTTTTTTTTTTTTTTTTTTTTTGTTCTACATTATTTTCTATGAAGGAAATATCGTCATTTAGGAAGGCTGAAGTATTTTGTATCAGAGATTCAAAAGAATTCTCAACAGACCCAACTCCCCTCCCCCTGTATTTTTTTTTCCTTGCTGAATGCCTTTGACGTTAACGTGAGCTTTAGTTCAGTGATAATGGGTTTTTTTTCTTTTATTTATTTTTTTTCTCTAGATATTCTAGTCATTAGCGTTTGTAAAATTTCCCCCATTATATCTTTTCAATACCATAAGTTTACAAGATTCATTATGTTCTGATAACTGTCTTGAGTTTTAATACATGTTTAACATTTTTTACACTCCAAAAATTGTGTTACTGCACTCCTACCTCCTCTCATCTCAATAAATTTTCATACCTTTGCAAATCCTCTTTTTTTTAAATGATTGAGGAGCGTTCCAGATGAAAGGCTAAAGGGCATTTAAGCCCTTTTACCAGGAATTTGGTTTATAGCTCCTCTATACTTTACTCTGTTTATGAATCAAATCTCAGATCAATTTGCTAATTTTTCAACCAGGGAACCGTTTTCTCTAGGACATGACTATAAACTTTGGAAGTTTTTTTTAAAAAAAAGCCAATAAGTCCAAGGAGTGTGTGGAAATTTTTCACCCAAAACTCCTCTAATGATTTGCTGAATGAGAATTTTAAAAATGCTTTCACTTTTTACTCTAAAATCACCCTTTTGAGTGGTTCAGATTTCACAAAATGTGTCAGAAAATTCTTAAAAACTTAGGTCACCCTTTTTCACAAATCCTGTCTAGCATACTGCCACTTAATTTTGTTTGTGAGAACAGATCAACGCAAGGAGTATTTTGGACCAAAAAATTCGGACTTCTTGACTCATTTTTCAGGGGACTCGATAGGTTTCCACCCAATCAGAGAACTTACGATTTTGACCCCAAAATTTTACTTCATGTAACTTGTGTTGATTTTTCTCGATTTTGGCCAGAAGGCTCTGTCAGGCTTCCTAGCCGGAGAAACAAATGTTTTTGACTGTTTTGAGCATACATAGTTTTAATTTAGTTATGCAGGTATCAATTGGTATTCAGGAACTTATTGCTAATGGAAGATAGATAGAGGAAAATAAAAATGAATCAATTTATTTGGAAATGGTAGAAAAAGCTGAGGTTCTTGCAACAGGAGCTTTTGATAGTTTGGATACATCTGTTTAAATGAAATCAGTGTAACGGAGAAAAATAATTAATTGTTAACAAAGAGGGTGGCACTGTTTTCAAAATTAATGTATTTAAATTCTGAGACAGTAAAAAAGAAAAAAATGGAAAATCCCATTGCCAGCAGATCATTTGGCTGGAAGGTTTGTCTTTTCAGTCTGTACATCATTAATTTTTGCATTTGGCTGAAATCAAAAAGAGAAAACGAGTAAAATTAATAGAATGAAACATTCTCTTTGTATTACTAAGGAGATTGAACAGAGCTACTGATTACACAATTGTTTGGCCTTGAATATCATATTTTTATACAGATCACATGCTTAATGCATACCAAACCAAAGAAAAAAAAGTCAAAATCAAATCAATTTTTGTTTGAAAAAATCAAAACAATAGCACATGAACAGAAATTGAGTAGTATCAGCTAAATTTCAAATAAATTTGGTGATTAAATTTTGAGATTGGAAAAAGATCCGATAATCAAGAGGGTGCTTTTATGAACATTAACATGAGAAAAAAAAACCCAAGGATTTTTTAGGGCTGAATAGAGCCTGTGCTCCAGTTTTCCATTTTGCCCCTGTGCGATAATATACAGGGGTACTGCCAAAATAATTTGAGGGATAATTTTGCAATAAAAGGGGGAACTTTTTTGTCCATGAAACATGGTCCTCAAAAATTGAATCCACTCAAACTCCAAAAGTACACAGTAGCTGAATTGTCCTTTCTAATCTAGTCATTTGATGTAATACTTACTTTTGGATGCATAAGAACAAATGGCAGTTCCGCTGACAATTCTCCACCCAATGCACCCAAGTACAATTTGACTTTGACCGAGTATGAAACAACGATACCAAAGGTATCTTGTCTGTCAGGACTAGCCAACCTGAAATAGATAGAATACATAGTACCTTGAGGCTAAGAAATTCTCTGAAACAGAGATCAAACGACATGGTACTTCTTACAAATCGCACAACTTTGCTCAGAGCTCTGAAAACCATCTTTGCTCTCCAACATTAAGTAGGTATTTGAAAAGTATTGCTTCTACTACTGACTTACGAAGCCAAAGCTGATATTTCCTGAGGTTTTTTTCCTTCTTTCTTTTTATTCTTTTTCCACTGAGTGATGATTAAAAATGAACCAGTAGACAATGAAGGAATTAAAACATCAAATAATTTGGTTCCTCTCCCATAATTTGAAGTCTTTCATAAAGAAAAAGTCGTGCTTGCACCGGAAAGAACATAGAGAAAGACCTTAAAAAGATTTGAATCAATGTGAAAGGAAAGCAATCGACCCAAATTTCCTAATTAACTCTGAAATAAAAATGAGTATGACCTTAATAATTTGATACTCTTACGAAGTACACATCCAAGTTTTTGAACAAAGAAAATAAATTATTCTGAGCTATTTTTTTCTAAAATATGAGTTGATTACTTTCTCTTTCACTCAGGTAAAAATACTCACAATGTTGAGGACGCGAGATTAGCTTCTTGACTCTTCAGCTGACCATCTAGGGCAATACCTCGTCTATCTTTATTTGACTCAAGTGTTGGAACCAGATACATGATCTTCTGTAAACTCGAACCGGGTTGGACTGGACAGCCTTCTCTAGAATCAGAAGAAAAAAAATATTTACACTACAGATTGAATAAAAAACAAGAAATTTAAATCTTATTATTTAGAGTTTAAAAGAGTTCCATGAGGAATTGTTTCAGGGCCTGTAAAGAATTGCCTCAAATGATAATTTGGTAATTTTTTTTTTTAGATTAGAGGGAACAAAAGAGGAACTTGAATCTTGTACACTTTTGACTTCTAACTTAAGAAACAGGTAGAATAATGTTAGAAATATGAGGGTTCTCCCAAAAATAATACAATGGTCACTTCACGAATGTTCAGTCGGAGGACAAACGAATTCCAAAAATTTCAAAAATTCATTTTGTTGTGGAGAAATAGTTTTTACGGTCATCTGCAACCTCCATTTTTTTTCAAAAACAGTTTTTTTGAGACTCCTACAGGGGGTAATATTAGGATAAAACCCAATGCAACATAGGCAGGTTTCAGACAGTGAGAAGATGACCCATTTTTCCGGAGTGCTTGCATTTCTTAGATGGGAAATAGTAATCTTGGATAGCATTGCCCAACATGCCCAAAAGCATTTTTAAAACACTGAAAACTGTTGGCTCTTATCAGCTTTCAACAATCATTCTGATGACTTAATTTCGTAGTTACTTGAATTTTTACCCTAAAATGAAAGACAAGGTTTATCAAAAGTCAAGCTAAATTCATAAATCATCCTTTTGGACATTGGTTAAAACAAAATAATAGGGAATCAGTATCTTTGTCATTTGAATGAAAACTTACTGAGTTTCAAGGCTTGCGACGACAGATCTGTATTGACCATTTTGAAACAGGACAACATCGACTCCTTGTTGGACCATCGCCTTAATTTTTTTCACGACCTTATTGCTATTATTTCGAATACAGATGTTGGCGGCAATTTTCTCTCCATGATGGTACAACTGTGGAAAAATGCGAACAAGAATATTGATCAGCAAAAGACAGGAGATCAATGTCTGTTACTTAAACCTATAATCTGCCTATGTGGCTGATCTTTGACTTCGAATGTCATACAGTTTCCATTGTTTCCTCGAAAAATTTAGTTTTTCAGAAACGAGTCATTATTGAATTCATCAATTCAATTTTTCAGAGTAGACAACATTCTTTAGAATTTAGGAAAATATTAAACTGTATCGTTCTTCTTGTCTTTCTCAAGATTGGGAAAGAAGCATTCATACAAACTGGAAAAAATATGTGGATGACATTATGTTTCTGCTCCAATAAAGTAACTGCATTTCTGCTGAAAATTAGAAGGGTATAGAGGAAGGTCAAGAATGAAAAATAACTTCTTTTAATTCCAATGTCCGAGTAAAAGTTCAAGATGAGTTATTTTTGTTTAAACGTATATAAAAAGAAAATCATCCTTAATCTTACCTGTTTATCAAGTACCACTTCCAACTCGAGCTCTCCAGGACTTAGCATGAAATCTTTCCGAACAATTGTGCACGGCTGTCGACCTTGCTTTGATGGAGCATATTGGACTTTCCGAATTCCCAAGGCAACAGTACTCCTAAAATGATACACATAATATAATAAAAAAAATTTACTAAAAGCAAAAATGACAAAAATAAAATCACTAGGTATGATCTAGAGAGTTCAGAGCAGAAAGTAAAAAGTAGGAATTTTATGAACGTCTCACATTATTTTCTCATATTCTAGCTTTTCTCGTTCTTGCAAACCATTCCAAGTCCATTTTGCTGGTTTTTTGCAGTAAGTTACAAAATTTGTTACGTAAGTTACTTATTGTTTACTGTAAGTTAATTGTTACTGGACTTTTTCTTCACATTTACGGAGATTTTCGCTGTATTTTATAACTTTATAAGGCTCCAGAATCAAAATTAAAGATACATGAAGGTCTACAGATACCAGTTGAGAGATATGAGGTTTTGCACAACAGCCGCTTTTTTGTTACTTACATAATTAAAATTGGTCCCTACCTCTTATGAGTTCGGTCTGTTTCATTTTCTCCAACAAAAACTTTAACATAGTACTGAACACCGCAAGGCTGTCCCTCTTCCTCTGGTCCTGGTTGGAGAGTGACAGATGCTGGTGCTGTAGGTTGGATGGTGAATATGAAAGGAAATGCATTTGGTCCTAATTTTTTCATGAGACGTTCCTACAAAACAGATTTTGAAAGTACAAAATGGTTTTTTATTTCACGAAAATTCTGGTAAGAAGTTACAAAAAAAGACAAAAATCATCCCGACGGAATGACTTTAATAGTACCTATTCCTAGTTTGTTTGTGTTTGTTTTTTCTTTTCTTTTTTTTGGGTTTTTTTTCCCTTAACAAATTTAATTTAAAAATAACGTAACTACAAAAATATGTGTTGTATCTACCTATGTGTATGAAATTGATAAACTTAATTGATTTAAATTTTTCGTGATATCTTCTCTGAAATGACACAGGTGTTTTGGACTTTTGAAAAAAGGCAAGCACCTCCAATTGTGCTGCAACTAAGATTTTTAGCATAGAATCCGAGAAAGCCATTAATCTTTTCCCGATACGAAAGGATTTTCTGGAAAATTAAGGTACTCCCGAAAAATGATCAATTTTTTTTAATCTTTTGGGTACAAATGATACGAATGATCGAATACAATATTTGCTTAAACCCACAAATGTTAGGCTTAACATATTATTCAGGATACTTAGAAACAGTTTTTTGATTGAGAGACAAAAATACTTACTTGCAGTTTTGTGAGATTTTCCACTCTTTTTTCTGGTGGAGGGTAGATTTTCTCGGAGGCAAGGTAAAGGTCTTTTTGGAAATTGAGCCCCATGACTTCATCTTCTTCACGACCATATCGGAAACTGCAAACCACTTGCCCAAATACTTTCCTATCCTTTAAATAATCATCGTCCAGGAGGATTACCCCATCTGTAAACATACTTACTTACTTACTTAATGTAAAAATCCAGAGATAAAATAAGGTATTACTCATGCCTGTTTAAAACCACAGGATTCTCAGTAAAAAAAAAAAAAAAAAAAAAAAAAAAAAAAAATTCTTAAGAATGTAAACAAAAAAACAAACAAAAACAAAAAACTCCCTGAATTTTTCGAGTTTTGTAGATGCATAAAAACCCTGATTTAGTCTTTCATTTCTTTTTCTCCTTCTTTTTTTGAAAATGATTAAATACTCAAAGCGCCTCATTTTCTTGCAACGACGACATGTGAATGCAGTGAATGATTACATTTTACTAGGCATCAAAAAACTTTTAGAAAAATTGAAGGCGCTCCGACTCTTTCAATGGATAAGTATGGATGCAACTATTCATGTTCTTGGAATGTCCGGGTTGCATACGCATAAAATTGCAGGCACTCAGGCTTTCTTCGGCAGAACATTTATGGCTATAACCGCCCCAAGGATCTAAGGGTTGTCTACAATACATTTACAACTGTGCTCACTATATAATCCTCATAATGCGGATGAGTCGTGTTGCGCCATGTCGGAGTTGCCAAATGGTGCAAATTTCCGCAAATCATCTGCCGCTAACATTTCCACAAAGGTACTGCGCATGTCAGTCCCAAAAAACACGACCCGCTTCTTGCTCGGAATAATTATAGTGATTAGAATTTTTATCAGAAACCATGCCAAAAAATCACTGGAAAGCAAGGAAAAGTCGAAGGATTTTATGTTAAAAATGTCTGAAAACATCCGAAAATTGTTAAATCCAAGAAAACTTGTCACCCTACGAATAGCGATGATCAAGATAAGTCGTGATTCCACTCGTTTTTGCCGGAAACGAAGAATTGCACTATTTGGTACCACTGCCACGTATGAAAGACAGGGCCGGATTAAGGGGGTGGCCACATGGGCCGCGGCCCATGGCGGCAAAATGAAGGGGGCGGCAAATTTTGCAATCTTTTTTAATGTAGGTATCAAAAAAAGAGAGAAAAAATCGGATTCAGAAAAAAAATATCAAACGAGGAGAGACGACAAAATCTCTGAGAGTAAACGTATAGTAATTTCTAATTTTGTCGTCTTTCGGTGATACAAGAGACAACACCTTTAATTAGTCGAGTTAAGAGAGAAACAAAACACGCAATTTGACCTGGAACGGAGCGGCGCGGTGGTCGGCATGAAACGCATAGCGCCTACAAGACTGCATGAATACTTCACGCATTGCGCCAAACAGTGTGGTCAGCACTAGTCAGCAGCGGTCGGCGTGAAACGCATAGCGCCTACAAGACTGCATGAATACTTCACGCATTGCTCCAACTCAGTGCGGTCGGCGCGGCGGCGGCGGAGGGTAAAATCATTAACCACATTTATGTTTGTTCTTTCATAATTTGTTCGTTCGTTTTTTATAAGTGGAAGGCCTTGTCCAAACAGGGATGGTTTTACGGAGCTGAACTTTTGTCAGTGTTAACAGGGCTTTCACAAAAAAATGTGCCCAACACAAGTAAACGCGTCTCGTACACCCTCCCCCTCCCCCACCGGCACGTTCACTTGATGGTTTTTATAGATCGTATTCGACAGATCACACAGGTGAAATTATATTGATATCGATTGATTCAATATGTAACCACAGCCTGTAAAAGTCAATTTAGAAATCCGAGGTAACGGGTCTTATGTGATCGAATTTTTATTCTCTCGAGTACCAAAAATGGCAATGAAAAGTGAAATTGTTAGGAATTTTCTCATTTTCAGCTTTTCCAAATTAAATCCTAAAATTTTTGTTTAAGGTTATGTTCTATTGTCTTGAACCAAACGATACATCGAACCAATGTCGAATACGATCTATTGATATTTCAAAACGAATGAGAAGGGGCGGAAAAATACAGGCGGCCCATGGGCGGCAAGTAGGTAAATCCGGCCCTGATGAAAGATAGTAAATAATGAATAGGACACGATTTTTACATACTTCTGAGTAAATTAAATGAGAAGATTCAGAGGAAGGTAGTTCGTTTCATTTACTTGGAAATATGAAAAAATCGTAACATATAGATTATATACTCGTACAATCTTCCGCGTGTAGCAGAGTTGTGTGTGATTTCCGATAAAGGCAGGCGAGAAATTTCCGCATTTAAACAGTCTCCATTTCATTTCTTATTAATTGAACTATTCCTCTTATCAATTTGATGAAATACTCAAAGCGCCCTACCTTTGTTCAAAGACAACGTATGAATGCAACAAGTATCACATTTTGTTATCATAAGCGGGAAGAATTGAAGACGTTCCAGCTTTTTTAATGACTACGTGTGGATACAACTATTCGTGTTCTTGGGATATCCGGGTTGCATACACAACAAATTGCGGGCGCTCGAGCTTTCTTGAGTACAATGTATAGCTGCGGTTGTTAGCTCTCAAGAGTTTTCTACGTTGCATTTACAATCGCGATTACTATGAGACGAAATTCGGATAAGCCGTATAGCACCTTGGCAGCGTTGCAAAATGGTGCATATTTCCGCAAACCATCTGCCGAAAACATTTCCGCCAACGCATTGTGGATATCAAACATGCAAATCACGATCGATGAGATTTCCGCGAACCTCTCGTTTGGAGTATAAAGTCGTATCCTATTACTAGGAGCGGTAGCGACCCCGTCAAGCCTATAGGGATCTCCAACAACAAAAATGGGAGCCGCTACTGTATCTTACACGAACCCGTTCAACTTTTGCGTTATTTTGAGATATCTCCGCAACAACTTAACGAAACTCAAAACCCTTTGCACTCTGGCTGGCAAACTTAATTCCTCGCCTACAGGCGAAATTTGGAGCTGATTCATTACGCAGTTCATTGATAATCGCTAATTAATTGCCGTTTTTTGGTCACTGTTTCAAATCACCCGCGCCGCATTCTCATTCGTGCCTCGAAATTTTGCCTGTAGGCGAGGAATAGATTATATACCATCTTCCGCATGTAACAGAGTTGTCAAATTGTGCAAGGAATCGAGACGTAATATGGTCGCTGATTGCAGAGTGAAAGCTTTTCTTGGATTTTAAAATTGTTCGACTTTTCAGATATTTTTGAACATAAAAATCCACGACTATTCCCTAGCTTTCCAGTGTATTTTTTTTTTGGCACGGTTTCTGATACACACTTCAGAGCGTAAAGTTCCTTGAAAGTTAAAAATTGCAATGTTTTGGCTCGAAGCAAAATGCATTAGCTTTTCCCGACATACATGAGGATTGGGAAAAATTCCTTGAGTCTTACAGGCACCATCCACGGACTAAAACAAAATTGAGAGACTTATCTACTCGAAACAAAAACTGCGAGATTAGGGGTTGACCCATTTATTTACTTACGACACTGAGGGAGCTTACAGTTAGTTACAGGATTAGAGGGCAACTGCATGAAATCGCACCTACCTATTGGCTCCACTCCTGAAATATGATCGACGAAATCTCTCTTGCCAAGATAGATCGTTAGTTTACCGTTCGGGGAGGTTTTTTTGAACACTTTAAAATTAACGACCATTTTTTAAATAAAAAATAAAAAAGGGGTGGAAAAGAGTGTTCAGTGAGTGAACACAAAGTTGAATGCTATCGAGGTTCACTAATTAGTAAAGACAAAAAAAAGGATAAAGGTGGATGGGCAAAAACAAAATTAGCAAATTAAATTAAAATTGCGTTAAGAGATACGGAAAAAAAACACTGCCCGCTAAGTTCCGAGGGGGGAAATGAGTTTGTCATCTGGGCGGAATGTATTTATACAGGCACCGAAGATACGTGGATGGCATTGAACGGCGAAGGCTTCCTAATCTCATTACCTGGGGTGGCTGTGACGAAACTAGGAGGAGTAAAACACTAGCCATTCGATTCGCTTTTATCGAATGAGATGAATTCCTCAGGAAAACGAAGCCCTAAATTGCGGACGGGTATTTTGCTCCAGATTTACTCATTCACACCCCGTGACTTCCTTTCTTTCAGCTGAGAATTTTGTGTCAAACCTAGGTTCTTGGTTTATTCGTTCGATTTTTACGTAGGTATTAATTTATTAACCCCCTGGCAGAAAACGCAGAGGACGCCCTGCCAAATCGTGGATTGAGAGAATGAGGTAAGAAATGAGGAGATCCGATCTGCCGGAGGAGCTCTGGCAGGATCGCTATCAGGGGCGGTTGGGTGTCACAGAGCGCACAGAAGCGCTGAAAGAGTGACTTAGTAGTAGTAGATAATTTATTATCTCTGTAGGTGCGGGCAGCGAGAGAAATAAGTAAAATCCGTTAACGCTACGGACCGCAAAAAGATGAATGAAGAGGGATCCAAAGTTCTAATTCCCATTAATATTCCAACTGACCTCTCGCTGATTTCACTTGAAAGAAGAACAGAAATGCAGAAAATGCCCGATCTGGCAATCCTGGGATCGCCGCAAACGTTAGGAAATTTTCAAAACATACGACTTCTCGCCCTTTTAACCCTTTTTGGATTACTTATACCGGAAAGTTGTTTGAAAGGCTACTTTTTCGCCTTCAATTGAGAGGATAGGCAACAAATGGTTCCCGAGAGCCAAGATAGCTGTATACACATATCATCGTTCGAATAACTAGACGCGCGCGGACAGAGAATAAGAGCCCACATGAGAAAGGCGTGGACGAATCGCAATTTTATAGATAAAACAGACATTGTGTCATCAAATCGGCCAAACGGTATCAGTCGGATTGCGGTAAACGGATGAAGTTAATTTTCCAGGGGCGCAGGAAGTTTTCAACCTTCCCATTTTGGAAAACCCTATTGTCTCCCAAAGTTGTCACAGCTGTGACATCTTCTCTGTCGTTTGTTCGCACAAATTTCCGCGATTCGGCAAAAAGAGAGAAAAAGAAACAAAAACGCGAATTTTTTGCGACTTTGCGAAAAATAGAAATAAAGAAATATGCGGACTTCGAAGAAATACGCGATTTGAAGACTGCTGTGAGCTGGCCTTTCCGATTTTCTCAGCCTTTCCTTTTTTTCGAGAGCGACCGCGCGATCATGATTGCGTGATGAGAGGTTTTTGCACCCGCGAAAAAATATACGTGAAACATATTCGTGGTTAAAACGATCGTAGACGATAACTTTTCCTACCTAATTGGTTAGTCCGAAAACGAGCTTTTGAGATCTCCTCGACTCACTTTTCCACAAGAGACAAAATGCACTTCCTGCATTTTGGCATCGTGTATACCACTGCTACAGCGCGCCGCGCCACACGCTTATTCACCATCCGCGCACGTCAAGTTATTCGAAAGATAATATGTGAATACAACTATTGTGGCTCTCTGGAACTCTTTGTTGCCTATGCTCTCAATTGAAGGCGAAAAAGTAGCCTTGCAGACAACTTTCCGGTGTGCGTGATCCAAACGTTCCGCACCACTCTCGATAACTTCTTTGCTGAGCAAGCTGCCAAGCTGAAACTTGGGGGGTAGATATCTGACTTTATTTTTCTTTTTTTTTCTTTCCAGATCGCAACACTTGCATTTTGTGATTCATCAATGGAGAGAGCATGAGAAAAGAACAACTTTGACGGGAAGTTTAGGTCTGTATCCATGACCCTATCAAAACGGCGGCCGGATATTGTTCGAAATGGTCAGAAAACAATATCTCTGTAACTTGTGACCAGGTTTGCTTCAAAAACGGTTATAACTTCAGTATTATGCTGTTACTAGTTTAAGCTATTAGAACAAATAAACATAGGTAGCTATTAAAATATTTAATATTACGGTTTTATTTTATTTTATATATATTATATTTTATTATATTACGGTTTTATATATTAAAATAGCTAATATTACGGTTTTCAAGTTAGTTTGAGTTATGCTGAACACACGTTTGATGCTAGCTTTTCAAAATACCCAATCCTTTCTAAAACTGCGACCTTAACACAGCGAAAAACTGGTATTTTTCCGGTTCCCAATTGATACGCTTCAAACTTTGTCAAAACTTAGTTTCTAAATTTGGAAAAGCTGCGAAATGTCAGGAGAAAAAACATAAGTTGGGAAAAGCAGGGATATAGTGAATTCACTATACAAAGGATTAGACTGCAGTGGATTGTAGGTAACTAGCGAAGCTCAAGAGTACAGGGAGGGACACCAGAAATCAGGAAAAACGGGGAAAATCATGGGAAAAAGGAAAAGCTCAGGAGAAACATGAAAAGGTCAGAAAAAAGGGGATGGAGGAAAGCCTTCCGGCACTCGCTATTTACTTTGAATGAAATGGATTGCTGGTTTCTGATGAAGATGGACACTATCAGGGAAAGATCGGGAAAAACAAAGGATAAAGGAAGTTTACAACAAGAATTTGAATGGGGAGGATTGCATGTAGTTTTTGACTTAAATTGTGGTTGCGGGTGTGGGGGAAGAATATGGAAATCAAGAAGATCAGAGAAATATCGGGGCGGGGGGGGGGGGGAGGAGGAGGGGATACAGGAAAATTGTTTGCAAGTGAATTAGAATAAAGAGGCTTGCATGTTCCTAACAAAAGTTGGGAGTGTCAGAGAAAAGAAAAAAAATCAAAGAAGACAGTGGAAATCTACGAAAATGAGAGACTTTCTTTTGTTGACCATGAACAAAACATTCTCACTGTGTTATTCTTGAAATGCCTGCCCCACCGGTCTAACCGTTGTATGGAACCTTGTCTGTCCTTCATGTGCCCATGCTCACTTGTCTTTTGTCATCCTGAGTGCTCAACAGCACAACCTTCCTGGTATGCGTGTTTTACTGAATAAATCTTACTATGTGATCGTCAACCCGTGTCTGTCTTTTTCTTCAGCCCACAAAACATATCACAGTGCTGAGATCACACATTCTAAAGATAACGAACATCCATCTATCAATCTATCTACCTATCGAATTGATTCTCTACTCTCGGTTCTGGCAAATACAAAAAAATTTAACACTTTCAACTCATGAGGCATATTCAAGTGATGCAAAACATATCTATTTTCTAAGATTATTCTATTAGTTCTTGTGGATACTTTAATCATAACTGACGTGTCTTACCTTCAGAAATTTTACAGCTGGCATTTTTTGATTAGTTCTTCAGATCTTCAACTGTCTGCAATCTTGTGGAATTGCCTGATGGTTGAATGCAGTTATTTGTTAAAAAAGATAAACCTGGAGGTGTGGTCTTTAAACATTCTGATGGAGAGTGTAAGAAGCCCCCAGGCATAAGAGTTGAAGGACCAAAAATTTCCTTTAATAAACAACAAGGATGAAATAAAAAAATTAAAAGCTAAGATGATTTTTTCACATACATGTTTGAGATTACACATTCATTTGCAGATTCGTTTTTAATTCTTGAAATTGTCGATGATTTTCCGTCATTCTAGCACAGTTATTGAAGATTTTAAGTCAGGCTTGATAGGTTTTCTTTATGAAAATATGATAATAACAGACTTTATAAAACGCAATTACCTAGATAGTGAGTTACGAGTTCTAAGAATTTGGCCATTGATATACCTGCTACATATTCCTTGGAAGATTAGCTGGTTTCTTCAGCAAGGTGCATTAATCATTTCAGGAATCAAAATTGGGCGAGTAAGGAAAGTTAATAGTGCTGGACAGAGATTGCCAATATAAAGCAAAAAAGAATTATGTATTGCTTTATGAGTTTTCTCCACATAAAGGGTGAAGATCCTAATCTAGATTGTATTCAACTATTTAACTCAACCACTAATATTTTTGTTCAGACTCAATACAATATTTGATTTTGTTGACTGAGACAGACCAGTGGGTGGGAAATGATAGAGATGAAACTACAAATACATCAGGAAATGATGGTGCAGCAAAATATGATGTGTTTGAAGTCATACGGCATTATGGTTACCTATGAACCTTACCTTGCAAACTGCGTAAAAGTTATGATCGCTAATGGAATGTTCGCAGATTTTATCCGTTGAAAATGCCAGGCAGTCATTACATTCGATGTGCTCTGAGAGGTGGGGTGTGTCCAAATTCCTTTTTTTACCAGAAGAACCTGCAAAAAAGAACATATGAAAACTTAGATGGTATGATAAGGCACTAGACAAGGTCTGAACCAGAAGAAAGCATCACACATTTCCTCTTCAAAATCTTGCGCAGAAAACTATTCACACAACAGGAAGTTCGAAAATCAACTCCTGAACAAGATAGGAAAAGTATTTTTGACACGATCAAATGGAAGTTAGATCATACAAAATGACGTCATTCAAATTGTTTCCCGTATGAACGATGTTAGTTCTAAACACTTATATCTTGTTTGGGAGTTGATTTCCAGGTTTCCGTCATGTGATTTAATTCATACCTTGTCTAGAGGCAAATTTGGAGACAAGGAAAGGGCAAGTTATATTCTCAACAATAACTATCCATCAAATCTTAGTAAGATTAACTACAAGCGCAGCACCCAATTTTCTATGAGAATACATGGTTTTTGAGTGTCTTGTTGCCTGACAAACTTAAGACTACAATAAAATAATCTATTCATCAAAATCTCCATGATTGATTCTTCATTTTTTTACGATGGGCCTTTAGACGAGGTATGAATTAAAGCATAATGCTACAAATTTTCTCTTCAAAATTTCACAAGTAAAACTAATCACACCAAGGGAAGTCTAAAAATTAAATCCTGAACAAGATATGAGTGTTTTCTATTGACATTGGCTAAAGTGCAAAAATACAAATGATGTCATTTGTATAATCAAACTTCCATTCGATCTGTGCCGAAAAGACTTAATTGTTAATATCTCGTTCAGGAGTTGATTTCAAAATTTCCTGTTGTGTGAATTGATTTCTATGTAAGATTCTGTAGGGAAAACATGTGACATTTTCCTCTACATCAGACCTTTTCTAATGGCCCATTGATGTACATAGTTTTGGTTCAAGAATCAAACGCCTCAATAGCTTGCAATAGCTATGGTGTAAAAATAATTGTCATCAAACTCGGAACCTTAAGAATAGTAAGTTAATCTGGATGGTTGATTACACTTTTACTCCTAATAAGAAGATAAAAAATTTCAATAAATACCTTTAGAAGATTTTTTATTAGAAATGATGACATGCTCAAGATCTACCAGTCGAACTCGGTGCTTCTGATCCACGACCAGATTTATTGGCGAGATGTCAGTAAAGTAAAAAGCATAGTCTTTGTGACCAAAAGTGAAATTGGTAGCCAAGTCTAACACTTGAAGAGTTAGATTCATTCTTACAGGCAGAGGAGCATACAGAAACTCAGCGAGGTCTTTCCCACAATGTTCAACAACTATCAGTCTCCCACAGCTTCCGAAGTATTTTGGTACAGGCCAGCCTTCCTCTGGTTTTAAAATCTAGAGTGGAAGAGAAAAAACAGTTTTGCAACTAGCATCAATAAATAAATTGAGTGCCTAATGCTGCTATAATGCTGTGTTTGAAGTTTTAAATCTCTATTTTTTTAAAAAAGAATCAAATAAAATTCTTGCCAAAAGTTAACATGGATTACTTACAATGGATGAAAAAAAAAGTTTTTATCACCAACTCCTGAGAATCATATATGTGATGCACCTGAGGCAAGGGGACTTTAGATAGGTTGTAAAATTTTTTAGGAGAGCGGCAAAACACTGTGTTGGTTCAAATAACTTTGAAAACCCAAAACACCTGAAATGCTCTGAGAGAAATTTTTGGAATTTCTTATCGTTTTTGGGGCAAATATTCAGAATTAACACCTTAATGCAAAATCATACAGTTATCTCAATTTTTATTTTTTTCAACTTAAGTCCCCTTTTCCTCAGGTTTATATCTGGCATATCAACAGCGTAAGTCCGCAATCACATGTCTCGTTTGCATTGTCTGAAAATCTCTGCCTTTATGTTATTTTCTTATAAGAGAACAAATTGTAATCATTCCTTGAAGTTTATGTATAATTTTCTTTGCACAGACAAGAAAAATCAAGGCAGTTTTAAAGAATTGCTGTTGAGTACTTTTCCGTTTAAAAAATAAAGTATGACAGGGAGTCTACGACGTCGCAAACCGAGTTATGTGATTTCAGACTAACACCGTTGATATACTTGATTTTCCTTCATGAACAGGTAATGTTACAGGAAATTTCCTGGTTCAAACATCTATACATAAGTATGCTGCAAGTTTACTAAGTAGTATATTTAAATGAATCTTTCTTCGGAGGAAAAATAGGCGGTTGCCATTGAATTCTTACATGAACATCTTCATATTGTTGGGAGGCAAATTAAATGAGATGAGAAAACTAAGGGTAAATAGTCAATGAAAAATAGGAAGATGAAAGGGCGATGCAGTACGTCACTGACCACAACAATTCTGAATCATTCCAATGTTAGTATACTTGAAAAATTCATGACCGCATCCCATTTTTCATTGACCAGTACCTTCAAACTTCATTTGGTGCTTTAAATAGAAATATTTTTCTACTCACTTGAAGTAGCAAAGGCTCTGGATTCAGTTTGACCTGAGTCCAATACTGGAAAATTCTATCAGTAGGGCTGTGCGTTTCATCAGAGATCTTCAAAATGTTCATGACATCTGGGAACGAATCTCCTCCACAATAGACCAATTTGTCACTGACATTCCTTGATTGATAAATATGATTGAGTGCAGCAAAATATTTCAGAGGTTTACTGAAACATTCTGTAGAGTTCGAGTGACTGAAGAATTTGTCACATATAAACCGATCCAGATCCTTAAACTCAGAAGACGATGCAAGTTTTTTTATGACAACATCTTGATTGTTCATGTACCCACGAATGGGCTTTTTTGTGTTGACATAGAAAATAATCCTGTCTAAAAATGAGGCGTTTGTTATGATTGAGTTGTTTTGTATGATAGGACATAATTCCTCTCCGTAGCAAAATGGACACTTTGGCCTATCTGCAATTTCAGAAACATTAAGAGACAAAATGTCTAACAGTAATTTGAATAGGATGACAGCTGCTAAGCCTGCACTAATGTGAATCAATTTCTGGTTGGTCAAATTGATTTGAGACGATAGGCTAAGTGCACTGCGAGGTGGCATAGAGTTTTCTATCTTCATCTTGAGTCAATCAGATCTAATCCCTGATATGAAAAAAGGGTTATCAGCGTGAACTTCGGGCACCATCAGTAGAGTCTATCAGACGTCTCCTTTACATAAATCACTCACACATTTAATCCATGTATTAGGTACCACAGAAACTTGACCATCTGATGATGGAAATTTGAGAGGGCTGCAATGTAACACTCTACACTCATGAAATTTAGTTTAGACTAAGATTGACGACTTTCAAATTTTGAGGCTCCAAAGCGGTGGAGCAGGAAATATCTCAGAAATTTTGAAAAAGAAATATGACGAAAGTTGAAATCGGTAACGCAAAATTTTTTAGGAGAAGAAACTTGAAATGAAATTCTTCAATGATCACAAATTCAAACTAACCTAACCTCTATAATTCCTCATTGTACGTCACTGAAGATGACGTCACAAAAGTGTATTGTTTACATTTGAACATTTGAACAACAACAACATTGGTCTGTCTGTCTGCCGTCTGCTCTGTTATCACATGGTTATCAGAGTTTTTAGTTTTTTTAGTCTCTAAAACGCGTTTGTCACAGGAAATTAAAGTATTATGACTACTGCAGCTGAGAGATTTACTAACGGAGAAAACTTTTTTTTCATAAGCGACCCCTCGGATATTCGGAAGACCGTGAGAAATATAAGCGAAAAGTTTGAAGCTGTTCAACCTGGCAGAACATTCAATACATTCATGTACTGGAGGAAGATATTGAATGCACACTTCTTCAATGCAGTAAGTTGGCCTTGCTTTGATACTTGCATGTTTTTCAGAGCATGCTACAGATAAGTTGACAGTTCCCACCCACGCATTGATGCTAGGATCACCTCAGTGGCTAGACACCCTTTGGTACCTATCGTGTTGCCAAATTTTACCCATAGCAATTTCAACTTCTTTACGTCATCTAAATGTGGCTCTTTGCTCAAAATTTTGGGAAAATGGTCGTTTTCATAATCTCAAGAGAAACTGACCTTCTTATCGTAACCAGTAGGTCAATCGAATTGACTTCTCCTCAATTCGGCCTCCTATGGTGTAGTGGTTGTAGCGCCAGCTCTATGATCGGGAGGTCCCGGGTTCGATTCCCGGCCAGGGGACCTGAGTTTGATGGTCTCAAATAATGGTTGCCTGGTACTGGTTGTTAGGGACGGAGGGGAGATGGGACTGAGGCGCAGGATTAGCCCTTGTAGGCTATTTGAAGTGGGGGAAAAAAATTAAATGTGTAATTTTTTATATTTTTACAAAATCGCTGGAAAAATTGCGAAGTTGAATAGCAATACCGATACTGACGAATGAACATCGTGTATAATTTTGTATGTTTTCATAGAACTGCTGGGAAAATTGCGTATTTTTTAGTGCTCTCAGAAATTTGCATTAAAATGTTTTATGTATCAACGCCAATCAAAACGGTCACCAAGCACGCAACTATTCAAACTCAAGAGAAGTCATGTAGTATCATCCGAACATGAAGGAAAATCTTAGCTTTTTGCACCCAAGCCGCCATTATTGACCTCTTGAATGACATATTTGAATATTCACATCATCGGAATAATATAGAATCTTTCATTGACCAGATAATAAAAAAATCAGGAACGCTTTTGGTATCAAAGAATTGAATTTAGGTACGCTGAAGCATCCAATGAAAGACGATACACCTTTCTCCTCATTTTTCTCCTCTCTCTCCTCCTTCATTTTCCTTACCTTCTTTCTTCTCTCTTTTTTTTCTGCTCCTCTCTCTCTACTACTTTATCTTTCTCTTCCTTCTCTTCTCCAACAGATTAAATCTCGATCAATTGATAGATTATTTCTACGCAAAATCAATGGCAAATCTTTGGACGCTCGTCACTACAAAACTTCTAAATTTTTATTTGAGAAAGGAGCATCTTAGCCCCAAAATCAAAATCGTATTGATGAAAAAGCTAAGATGCTCTAATTCATGTGTTCTGATATTTAATTTGTTAATCATCTGTGTTTTTTCTAGGCATATAATTATTTGTCACCTGAAATATATTATAGAAATCAATAAGATGAATGAATAAGTTGTAGAAATCGTGAGAATGGTCAAAAACTATAAGTCAAAGATGTATTCATCTGAAAAAGGTGCTACCAGGGGTCATGAAACATCAAATAGACTGAAGTATCGACCCCTGTGTATTACACTACCATAACTACCACACATTTTACGCGCGTTTCGAGCCGATGGCTAACCAAGCTCGCGTATCGAGGCACACACACCCGACTCACCCTCACGGACACCTGCACCCAAACAACGCCAGCACACAACACACGCGAGCGCGCCTCCCCACGTACCCAATCCTCCATACATGCGCGACACACCATCAGCGGACAGCATTCCGCACAACACATACTAACCACAATCACAAAACTATCACCAATTTTGTCGGCGTTTAGCCGAGGGTAAAACCCTCGTTTCCACCGTCCACCACGAGGAGGAACCGACATCAGACGGCAACGCTTCCATCGTCCAACTTACAACTCCCATGGCATTGCGTTAATTTGAAATTCAAAATTTTGAAAATTTTAAAAGACAAAGGCATGGGGCTCATGCCTTTGTTTCACTCGAGATCGGATGCCCTATAGCCGGTCCGGACCGACCAGTTTCCTCCTTAAGATCTCTTCTCCGTTCTGCTTTTTTCACACGGACTCCCGCGCGAACGAAGCACAACGGATCTACTCAGTTCCTACGAGATCAGAGGTTTAGTCGAGTGAGATTTAGTAAGGATAACCAGTGACCTCTTCAAGATCTCATGCCATGAAGAGTTGGGTCGGCGTTCTGGGCGCACCCTCACTCACAACAGTGAACAATTCGCCAATGACCGAATGCAGGGAACTCCTCTACCACCGTGCGATCCAGCAGTGAGACAACAAACTCGTAGCTGGATACTCTCTACAGAGATAGAGATTGCTGAAACTTTGTCCGGCTTGTTCGGCCCAGGTCAAACAGAATACCCTGAGCCACGAGACCCGGGACTCTCGTGAAGTATTCGGCTCGTCCTGCATCAAAACCTACTTCAATCTGCAACATCGCCCAACCACCAGCCCGTTTGAGAGGTGTCCGACCCTCCGGTTCCGACTTTGCCTGGTCTAAAGTGTCCCGGGGGGGATGACGGCTTTAGACTTAATGCGCAAGCATCGGCAGATACCGGAGGTTGACCAGAACAGGATTGCCAGGCTTCGATCGGTCACCCCTGCATTTGGTCGCTGACGAATCGCGCAAAGTCGGTCACAGATCGGGATTTTCAGACCACTGCACTGTGGGCCAGAGGTGCCGGTTGCGCGAGAATAATTGATATCTCGGCTAAATCCGAACGAAAATCACTAAGTTTTGGTTTACGGGGGTTTTTTGGGTCGCTGAACTCGAATTTGATATCAGATTTGTTCAAAAATTACAAGAAAAGTATGTCATGAGGATTTAAGCTAATCCAGTGATGATTCATTTTTTCGAGCAATCGCACTGGGATTAGAAACAATTTTAAAGCTTGAGAAACTTTCCAAAACAAAATTGAGAACTTGAAAGTGTCCAAGAAGAGTTTGGAAAAACGATCTAATATTATTAAAATTAGAAGAATAAAAGACGAAAATGTTCACAGAGCAACGCTTTATATGTTCATTTTTTTTATCTTTTTTATTTTTTTTGGTCACTGCCTCCTCGTGTTATTGGTTCTTGTGGGTCACCATGTTTAAATGAAAAGAATAATTTTGCAAAGAAATGCCCTGCATGGTTTAACGGTTCTATGTTTTGCTGATGTAAGCTATGAAGTATCGTGTCAGAGGATCAAAGAAGCATTCTATGAATTTTCATTAGAGGCGCTAGGCATGAGAATGGCCAACATTTACTTACAACGTTTATTGGAAATGACGGTCGGCTGAACAGTATCTTTTAACCACTCTTGCATTTGGTGCAATATTCTTGCATTGACACTTACTTTCTTTTTTGCCCGATGAATTTTTCGGTTGTCACTCTTAAACTTAAGAGTTTAACTAAGCTCTTAAGTTTAAGAGTGACAACCGAAAAATTCATCGGGCGAAAAAGAAAGTAAGTGTCAATCACGTAGTTCCCGATAAAGAAACAAAGGATTAGTAATATTCTTGCACTTTAATAAATTCCGCCCAGATGTTTACCAATTATCGGCTGAGCTCAAAATTCAGAAATTTAGATAATAATAAAAAAAAGAAAAAGAAAAAAGTTTCATATCAAATTAGATCTGAATTCAAATATCCATAGACTTGACGTCGATTGAGCTAGCCAAATAGCAGCTTCTAGTGCGATTGAAATCGTCAATACATTTGAGAAGCACGAAAACCGTAGCCGAGTTACTGTGCTCGTATGGTATGTGAAAGAACACAATTACATTCATAAAACCAAACGTCATAAGTGAAGCAGCAGGACAAACTTTGCCTTAAGGTGAACTGTACCATAAGTTAGAAGGGTTAGTTCTGCACAAAGATATAACTGAAAAATTCCTAAATTTGACCACTTTGCAGCATTTAAAAGTCCGAGGGAGAAAAATAAGTTTTCCTAGCAAATAGAAGTTAAAGTTGTCTGCACTGTTGCGTATCTTGAGGAACGATCCACCTTAAACGCTTACATTATTAATAACGCAAATCATGGCTTGAAAGATTGACCCAATGTCCTTCAGAATATTACATTAGGAATTATCATCATTGAAAACTGAAGTAGTGTGGGTTTTTTTTTACCCTTAAACTGTTTTCTGATGTACTAAACAATTTCAGTTTTCATTTAAAGGCGCATTTTGTCCTGCTGCGTCACATATAATACCCGTATGGTAGTTTTAATAATTTCACTTACGGAAAAGAAGCAAAATATGAAAGACAGAATGACAGACAGATTTATAATGTCGTCTCATCTGCGGACCTTTTTTGCACTTATTAAATACGAAAAAATGTGGCAACCATGGAAAAAATGCGCATCCTCAGAAGCGCAGCAACTCAATTTAATAATAATATTACTATTTACTGGGAAGAATTTATTTACTGTACGATAACTAAGGTCCTATATGTGAGATATGAACTTAATCCTATTTTTGATGAGTCGACTTTTTTTTTAAAAAAATTAAAAAAATGGGTTTCCCGCAGTTTCCCGCAGCAAAACTGTGGTGCAAATGAATGTTGAGGATTTAAAGAAAAAGTATCTGGCCTTAAAACTCTAAGGAAACTTAAAGAAAAAACTGTAGAAAGCTTTTTTGATGGAATTTTTAAGATTTTTAGGTAAATTTTCTAACAAGCTTTTTGGACAGTGAAAAAATGCGCAATGGAAAAAGTGTATACATCAAATGAAAGCTCTTTCTTAGGAGAAGAAGTCCTAGTAAACAAATTTTCATCCTGCGCATCAGCTGAGCCGTGATAAGGCCTTACACGGTTGCAGTCCAGGGCGCGCTTCTATATATTATCCGTGCAGTATCAGAGGTACCTAAGTTCCCCCCTCCAATACATCGCTGCTGGGCGATTATTCCATGAAATTTTGATGAATCCTCATCCCTTAGAGAGGCACTTTAACGAATTCCTCATCATCATTACAATACTGGACACTCGTAAAAACTGCATTTTTCGCGTAAAACGGGCCTCCCTGGCCCACAGTGCACTGTGTACCGGTTGATCCTTGCACCTCGCGGTTCAAGGATATGGCCTAACTACTATCAGTGGTCCTCTGAAGATCATCGTTCCCCTCATGTTCCTTAGGTTCCGCTTGATCTCTTCCGTAAGCCAGGGATATGGGCTAACAACCAAGGTAATAACGTACCAAGGATGCGCTTGATCCTAAATTGCTCGTTACGATGTGTGAAGAGATATGGGCTAACAACCAGAGGCGAGGGAGGGTGCAGAATCACAACAGTTTGCCGGCGTTTGGCACGGGTCAGAGACCCGCCCCAGGTCCACCACGAGGAGGCTCCGGCACCAGACCCTTTTCTCTCTCTTCTCACGTTTCCTCTCGCTTTTCCTCTCGATTTTTCTCTCGATTTTCTTCTCTCTTTTCTTCTCGCTTTTCCTCTTGCTTTTCTTCTCGCTTTCCTTCTCGCTTTACTTCTCAATTTCCTTCTCGCTTTCCTTCTCAATTTCCTTCTCGCTTTCCTTCTCAATTTCCTTCTCAATTTCCTTCTCGCTTTCCTTCTCAATTTCCTTCTCGCGCTTTCCATCTCAATTTCCTCCTCGCTTTCCCTCTCACTGTTTTACTGTGTGCTTTCACTGTTTTATTCTCTTTTATGTTCTCTCTATTCTTCTCTTCTTCTTCTCCCATGTCTCTTCTTTTCTCTCCTCTCTTCTCTCTTTTCTTCCTGTTCTTTCTCTTATCTTCTTCCTCCTCTTTCTATTCTTCTCCCTCTCCTCAAACTTTGATTTTACCCTATACGAGGAGGTACTTTCACGAATGAGCCGTAAATATATTATGAATATGTCGCTATAACGTCAATATAACGCTGCAAAGCTCAGTCATTATTAGCATGCTTATTGATCAGGGTGGGAAGCATGGCAGTCGATATGGAATGAATGCGGCTTAAAACTCTTTTATTAAAATGTGGCAACATTGAAATAGAGTTACGTTCTTTTGTTAGGGGGACGACGATTTGTCTGCCAGTTGAACGTGGAATAAATAACTCTCAGTATGAAGGGACTCTAGTCAGTCCCAGCGCAAATTAATTTGAAGGGAGCATTTTCACTGCCATCACCAGAGAGTTACTAGATTGCTTATGGGCCTCAGCTGTAGCCGCTGAGTTAATCAAAATCCGACTGTTTTTAAAAATTTATTCAGGACACTGAGCTTTTTATTTTCACGAAGTTTGAAGCCGCGTGCTGACGGGTTAAGCGTTTACACTCTCCCAAATTCAATTTCTGCCCCTCTGATTACTGCGACGTTGCCACTCACATTCATCAAAAAATAGGCCGAGGTGGAATCAGGCGGTGCCTGTTTTTTAGGCCCTAAAAGCTCCATTACCTAACCTCCAAAATTATCGACATGTCAGTAGTCACTCCGTACACTGCTAAGGGAAAACGTCGTATGAGCCGCCAGACGTTGCCATATTTCCTTCAATAATAACCGAATTAACTAAAAAAAAAAATGTGAATATTTTTCTCTACGAATTTTTTTTGCAATAGTTTAATCTAAAATGTCTGAAAGTTTCAAGGGAAAATTATTCGCATGATTTCCTCAATATAAATGTCTTATCCAGGGAAATTTGGCAACCCTGGGATGTTCATACGGCGTTCTTCCTTTGTACGGCAGAGTAGGTTCCCAATTACAGGGGCGGTAAGCATGTAAATCCAGCAATGTGGTTGTTAGTGGATGTGTGAGATGAGCACTCTCTTAGGGATGGTCGAATATTTCAATAATCGAATATTCGATATTCGAATTATCGTCACCAAGATAATCGCATCTCAATCGAATGATGGTGAGATATTCGAATATTCTATTATTATTCGATTTATATTCGAAAAGGTAAAACTGCGATTTTCCATCACTTTCCCTCCTACAGTTCGAAATTAGCAGGTTAAAAAATTCCCCTTTAGACCTACAGACCGCTCAGTACAGACCTACATGCCCTGGAGTCCAAGTTACCACCAGCATGTTTCGGAAGAAGTACATCGTTTGGAAATACTAGAGAAAAAGAGAGCCCTGTGCAAGCTTTGTTCCACCACCTTGTTATATTTGCGGAGCACCGTCAGAAAAAAAGAAGAAAAAAAAGAAGAAAAGAAAAGAAAAAAATCGGAGCAATAATCGTAAAGATTCGAACATTCGTTAAGATTCGATTCTCAAATATCGCAATCGAAAAGTTTCGAAATTCGAATAATCGCATTCGAATTCGATATTCGTCATCACTAACTCGCTTCGACTCGCGGAAGCAGATGATACGTAAGAAAGAAATGAAAGATTAGAAATTTATGTGAAATATTTCATGAAATTTCACGGAGGCTGTGAAATATTCCATATTTTTCAGGGACTAGAGTAAACAACCCGCACTGAACAAGTGAACACCCAACTGTTGAAGAAAGTCACAATTTTGACACTTTGCGAAACATGAAAAGGAACCGGTATTTTTCAATATCTTTCATAAATTTCCGAATTATCATGAAATATTTCACGCAAAATCAAGATTTTATTCTTCATTCAAGTGTGCTACCTTGCGCGGAAGCTGTGCGGTTGAGGCTGGCACGTGACGTACGATTGCTTTGATTCGTCGCGATTGACTCTGCCGCGACCAATGAGAAGCAGACTAAACAGAGCTCGAAACCTGACGTAATTATTTTGTGCGTGAAAAAGCGCGCCACCAAGTCTTAACCTCTCAGTCCGTTTCTGGACACCATGACTGCGTTCAAGCCTCCGAAAGTTACCGCGCTTTTTCTCGACTTTTCGTCTCAACCAGGAACCTGTTCTCCTATGCAGTTTTCCTTTGATGGCACTTGACGTGACGTCATTTGTCTTCCGTTGTTACGCCTTAAAAATTTTCCCGCCCGTTCGTTTTAAGTTCAATCGAAAGTGAGGAGTGTGTAACATTCATTTTGGGAGGGCTTGGTGAAAGTGCAAGCTTTACGGATGATGCAACAAATGGTAAGACGGTGTTATCTTGTTCATCGCGCTTAGGGGTGGATTTATTTTTTTTGGCAGATACTCTTTTTCATTTAAATATATCGGTGTCCGAAATGCGAAACCACGTATCTCCGTTTGCGACGTTTCAGACTTTCAGTCATACTTTATTGGTTTTTGGGAAACTAGTCAACGTAATTTCTTGGAAGCTTCTCTGATTTTCTCTCTCTGTTCAGCAGAATATTCCGTATAAATTTCAAGATGTAAAGTCGGCTTGTTTCTCCTAAGAAAAAAGAAAAAAAAAAAAATGATCGGAAATTTTGAAATACTTGGTTTTGTACTTCGGCCATCGATTTGTTCAGGTATTATCAGAATGTTCGGGTAAAATACTTCGATCTTTCGAAACCCATGGCGAAATGACTTTCGATTTTGTGGGAACCCAACTTAAAACCCATTTTGGACGAAAATCTTGCAACGCTTACATTAATTTTCTCACTCATAAATTTTCTAATTTGTATAGTTTTACTGCAGTAGCTGAGTCGTCTCTTTCTTCTCTCTCTCTCGCTTTCTTGTTTCCTCTTTTTAGTCTCTGTTGTCAGAAAAAACTGTCATCTATTCTGCCAAGTATGCTTCTGGTCCTGTAATATTGATAGTTTTCAGTGACTTCACGGGGAAGTGATATTGGGTTCCCCTTCTCGTTTCCATCGAAGTTGCGAAATCATCGCCCTAACCGCTGGGAGACTTGATTCAGCAGTGTGATATTGATATTACTGCGTGCGAGCGCTGTGGGAAGTACAGCGCGCCTTCAATTTTTCGGGTATGTAACCAGGACATCCATCGGACACGAATAGTTGCATCCAGGCGCTGACATCAACCAACTTCACCCAAGTCGGTCAGCCACAGACAGGCGATTGCACTGCCTCGCTCTCTTTCCGTTGTTCGCTACTAAGACGATTATTTTCCTCTTCTTCTTTTTCTCTCGTGTGTATTTTGAGTATCAAATATTGCTAAGTATCATCGATTGTATCCTATTATCGAGAGGCTACCGAATTGGGACAGTTGACAGAAGCGAATTTAAGAATTCTGATAAATTTTTCCTGGCCAAGATTGCACGTAGAACACGATTCGCGCGACGAAGATTACTGAAATAAACTTCTACCTGAGATATTTACGTTTTTCGTTCACATTGGCTACAGGAATTTTGAATCCCCCGCTGCCCGGGAAAATTCAGGCTCGTCCCATAAACGGCCCTTATCGTATATCTGATTTTATTTATCTCCGGGGTAGATGTAAATTAACGAGACGGAAACCGAAGTAAGGTGGAAGAATTTGGTGTTTTCAAACGCGGCACGGTAAGATTGAAGTGCTGGGTGCAGAATGGGCATTTCTCGATCTAGCGGCATCTCGAAGGCTAAGGCAACGTTCCATGCAGTATGCTTAATGCTAATGTTTATAATTTGTTTTAACTTTTTCTGCATACTCTTTATAATTTAATAACGCTGAAAAATAAAATTTCAGAAAATTTATCCGGTATAGTTTCTAAAATACAGATGAGCATTGGAGATTCTTAAACACCGCAACCAAGAAATGCCCTTTTTGCACCCAACGCCTTGATGGAGAATTTGCAGGAGTCTGAAATTTTGTGAAGTTTATGTTTGAGAAGAAACTACTGAATGAACTAAGCATGAGAAAATCCTTGGTTTCCAAAATGAACATCTATTAGAGGAGATGTCGTCACCTCCCGGCCCAAGTGTCACAATCGCAATGCGACGTTTCAAAATTTCCGTCGCCATTTTATTTTTCTCAGATAAATTGTTGGTTAAACCTGTTTGAAAATTTCACTGAATTTTATCGGCAGCACAAAGAAAATTCAGTAAAATTTTCGGACAGCTTCGTCAAACAGTCTCTTCGTAACAAAATAAAGTGGCGGCGGAAATTTGTAATCGTCGCATGGCGCTTGCGATACTTTGGCCGTAGGGTGACGATATGACCAAATTACCCAATTTGCCATAATACATGTTCTTATATGGAAAATTCTGCCCGATGACGCCACAAGGTGGCAGATTTTCTCACTTTCAAATCTATTTTTGTTTCAATTTCCAATATCAGGAAAACCCATGAAAAATGCTGCGAACGCATCTCATTAGGCACTCTTAGATGCAGCACTCGAAACTTTTCGCGCAAATTTTCCATTCTCAAGCTACGCGCAGGTCGAAATTGAACCGGAGCTTCGGGAGCTTCCAACCGGGAGCAGGACGGGCGGGAAAGCGAGGGCTTAGTTGAAAGTTGCGCCGACAGATGGCAGCCGCTTGACCGGCGAGCGGAATCGCGGTGATCGATCTCGGGACGGCTGGCGCCCAGACTCGCTTCAACCACCCCGGTAAACTCCGACATAGTCGCGAGTCTTCGTACCCCGATCCTGACCACCCGACCTGTGTTTTCCCGGTCGTCCGTCTCGTCTCCCGTTCGACGCTTTTCCGCCCCGCTCGCGGGCTTTTCACGTCGGATTCCGGGTTTTTTTTGCACGCGTTAGCCGCTCTCGTCGCCACGATGGATGATACCAAATTGAAGGAACAGTACTATACACCGCCGCCGAAAGTCAGTAACTGGGAGAGCTTCAAAACCTTCCTATGGAACTCGGAAACCAATCAGTTTTTAGGACGAACGGCCGGAAGTTGGGGTAAGTTTTCACTCGAGAGCTTTTTTGAGCCCCCGTTTGCTCAGTATTTTTGCCCTCATTTTTCCGATCCGCTTTAATTACACGCAAAAATGTCGCGTTTTCGGTGGTTTTCTCTTCCAAATTATCCTCTCGTGGCCCAATTTTTGAGCCGCTTTTTCAATCAGTTGCCACTGCTATTTGATACTGACTTTTTTTTAGGGAAAATTAACCGGGCTGTAAATTTTACACTCATTTCTCTGTTAGTGTTCCGGCTTAACCGAACGTAAGCCCTGGGGAAGACTAGGCTCACGGGCCCCCCTTTCCCTTACCTTCCGCGTAAACTACCCGCTTTTTTTTGTAGAATGCCCTTTAAAAAACCCAAAATTGTCATTGTTTTTCGTTTTAGACGCAGGGAAAACCAATCCATCTGCTTTGAATGAAGTTCCATTTCGATGGCCAAAGTGCGGAATCACGTATCTCCAGTGCGGGTGCGGTGTTTCAAAATTTCGCCCTTTTTTATTTATCGAAGAGAAACTAGCCTACTTTCCAGTTTGAAATGCATTCTGAATATTCTGCTATCAGAGAAGGAAAATCCCCTAAGTTGTCAAGAAGTTGCGTTGATTAGTTTTCCAAAGAAAAAAATCAGGTATGACAGGAAGTCTGCAACGTCGCAAATGGAGATACGTGATTTCGCACTTTGGCCATCGATATATTTTACTTGGTATCTAGCTAAATTGGAGGATATTTAAAGCGGCATCAGACGTCGCCTAACTTCGTCTCTTGTTTAATTTTATTGCCTATAAACTGAGCACTTAAGCAGCATTTTGCCGTTCTCAGCTGAGTCCATTTTCTAAATGGACGTATTTACCGATGCTAAAAGGAACTATGTGCATAGGGTTTGCACGCAACGTAGTTCTTTTTAACGTAAACACGTCCAAATTTCAAGAAAAAATTGTGAAACGTTGCAAAGCCTTCTTTTATTTAGTATCCCTGTTAATATTATACAACCTGGACGAAAAGTAGGCAAGTTAAGCTCAGTTGATTCTGATCAAATCCGTCCCTTTTTTGAAATAAGACAGGATATGTTGATGTGTTCGAACTCTTGAGTACTCCCCAAGCCACAGTACATCCGTATGTGTTATTATTTGGATCCGGTAATCGACCGATCAACATCTTTCATCTCGGCTATAAATATTGTTCAGCTTATGTTTAACACTTGGATTCAGCCTCTTGTTCTTGATATCCTCTTTACGGATTGTTTAGTATTCTGTCAGAGATGGGTTCGTGTTTAGATACCCAGGCCCGGGCCTTGAAGCTGGAGCCCCGGTAACTCCCCTTCCCCCTCCCTCCATCTTGGGAGGCCTTGCATAGCCCGACCTCCTCCTCCCCCTCCCGTAAGTTTTCTGTGTATCAAGAGAGTTGAAGACCGTAAATCTATGTTGTAAAGTTTTCATGAGCATGAGTTTTCTCTCCTATAACAAACCAAAATTGTAAATGAATCCCTCTTTATGATTGAGCTTTAAATTGCACTTGCGTATGGTTGAGTAGCCTGTAAACTAAGTACGCGATCCTGGAAGCACTAAGAATGACCATTAAAAACACCACACAGGGGAGGGGGCCAGAGAACCGAAATATTTACATATTTAACAGGATGTCTGATTTTAAAAAAGACCAGAAAATAATAGGAAATTTCACTTAGAATGCGCACAGTACTGCCATAAATTATGACCCAACAGCTTGTCTGGTCTGGTCATGTTCAACGATAAATGGCAGATCAATCGATATATCGCAAAGTATGCCACGCCACTGACTCCTGGTCCCAACATGGATCAAAATGATTATATCATGGAGCAAATGTAAACGTTTTGCAAATGACCCAAGTTGGGTTTTTCGAACATTTCCTCTCATCTCTTTTTAGAAGACATTTTTAAAATTTTCAAAATATAAGTGGCAGTCTCTATGGTATGAAAACGACCACCTGATAAGGAATTAATCAGATATGTTTATTAGGTGCTTTGCCTTTTGTACTTGAACTGACTTTCTCGGCAAGGGAAACTTGCAATTGGACGGACTCTGAGAACGTCAATTTCTTGCGTTGGAGCTAGGTATTAAAATGTTCAATATGTTCGTCTTGTTGGGAATGCAGGTTGTTGAGTGGAAACGAAACCAGAGCATCGGCAAAATCGTTTATCAAGAGAACGAACTTTAAAGCTTTCAAAGCGTTCTTTAAAGCCCTTCTCGACCCTTAACTTAAATTTCTGCATTAAATTTCTAAAAAAAGGTCTCAAGTTTCAGCCTGACTACCATTGGTTCATGGACTACATTTTGCGATTAGGATCCACAATTTCAGGCTCAACCGTCAAAACACTTTTGTGCCTGGGAAAACCAAAAGTACATAGGTTGTTTCTAAACTGAGCCAGATAGTACAGCTCCTAATTGTAAAATGTAGTCCAAATGAGGACTTACGTCTTATCCCGCGTCTTGCCTATCAGGAAAAGGACTTGCTTGAAGAATTGTGAACTTTTCTAACGTGACGAGCTTTCACCAATCAGAGGCCAGGATGTTGTCCCGTGACCGTTTTCTGGACGGAAGTATACATTTGGTGCGGTGCTTGCTTTGGTTCGCAGATTTTTATGGTTTTGCGAACAGTCGCGGTTATTGGCGGATTTCACGAGTCCGTCATTTTTCAACGGTGTAATCAGTTTTAGGAACTTTCCACAAATTACAACAAAAAAATTTCCTCATTTTGCAGACTCTAATATTTTTTGTAGGACCTCCGTGAGGCTTGTTTGGGCTCCTGCCTCTGAATTGAAAAAACAACGCGTAAATATATAGTTTAACTCGAAATATCCTGTTGGATACAAATTGGTTCCATTTTAAGCATCAACAAACATGTGAGGGAGTTTTTGATCTCGATGCTTTTTCCTCCCTTTACCTTTCCCTTCTCTTATAAGGCACCTCTTGACCCCTTGTCTCACGTGATTTATGGACGACCGGCCTCTTACGAGGTATCCTGTTTCGCGAGTATGCTTGCAGGGACACACGGATTATCGCCGTTTTTCGCAAATATTCTTGATCACTAAAAAACCTTCGCGTCTGATCGTAACCATTTGAGCTAGAGTCGAGGTTTCTTGGGCATTCGCGGATATCCACTGGTTTGCGTGTCATCAGAAGAAAGATAAAAATTATTCACGGATTTTCGTGATTTCGCGGGCATCCATGACTACTCTTGTCTGAACGGAGTTATTTACTGATTTTTCACGATTTCGTGGTCATACTCACCCAGGTATACAAGTGAAATAAATTGTGTAGTACTTTTTTTTACCCATTTTCATTTTTTGAGAGATTGAAAGTAAAGAAAACCTAACGATTTTTAACCAAATATCAACTTGCTTTCATTTTCAATCATTCAACCAATCATAACATTTATTGAAGTGAATCCGTTTCAACGGTAATCGGACCAACTGTTAATCGAAAAAAAATCAAAACAAATGAATGGATTTTCTGACTTATTTTTATGACTTACTCCTAAAAATTTGAAAAGGACTCTCCAAGTCTATTCCTTTCCGCCCGTTGCCATGATCGAAGGATGTAATGTTTTGATATCGTGCGTCAAGAGATGCCTTTCCAAATTATCAGCTGCTAGATTAAGAATGCCCTCATCCTCTTTCCTGCTCCTCAATCCTAATGAAGAGACATGTGTTCTAGTACTGACGTTTAAATCTTGTCTCTGGAACCACTGCTGACTAGCTGCTGGCAAGATATTTTTCTAACTATCAGCCATGAATTTACGGGTTAAGTAAATAATCATGAGAATCCGGATCGACCACTGGAACGAAAAGTCTCTTGAATCCAGAGTTCAGACACTTCAAAAATTTGACAAGTAAAAACTCTTTAAATTCGATCGGATTTTTGCTTGAAGCGAGAGTCAAGTCCCTAAATTTAAGCGGATTTCCTTTTGATTCACGCAGAAATGCGATTGAATCAAGAATATTTTTACCGTCAAATTTTTTAAGAGACTGGACTCTGGGTCCAAGAGACTTTTTTTCCCCCAGTGACTCTTTTGAAAGAAGGTCCGGCAATAACCGTCATGACTTATAGATAAACAATAGAAAGCTTCGACGGTATTTTGCCGTAACGAAACAACGTGATGTGACAAACAGGGATGTGTTTTTCATTTAGCAGTTGGAAAATTCCTCATAACAATCCCCGCAAAAATCTGCTAATCTTTTTCTAACGAGCTGAACTTAGTTTGTGACCTTAATAGTTAAATCGGAAAATTCAAGAAAAAAAATTGTCTCGCGCGCGAAACGCAGCTCATGGAGACGTGGAAAAGCTCTAATGTCGAGTTGAGAGGTCTTAATTCTCCAAGAATCTTGAGGAGCAAGAACAGGGACGGGAGCGGAAGTTTTCGGGAATGTTCTCGGGAACGTTTTCCGTTTCCGGTGGCAAAGCGGGGTGATCCGCTGTAGTGTCGCCGCAAGCCTCGAGAGAATACAACTTTTTGTATAATGACGATCAGTCTCTGATTAATTATATCCCGCAGCATTCCTCTCTCAGGAGAAATTCTGCTGTTTACAAGACAGGGCAACCTGTTTCCCAGACCCTTTTCGCCGAGAGGGACCCATCTCTATTCCTGAAGGCTTATTATTGAAATTGATAGACAAAGCTACAAACGAAGGATAAACGGAGGGCGACCCTCTTGGTTGAAACAAGTGGTTGTTGTAGGCTAGAGAGGAATATGATGGACTTCCTTTTGTGTCTCTCGTGGGTTCCTTTTAGCTAATATATTACTTACCTTCTTTGTACGTTGCAACCACTAGCTTCTACCAATAGGATCGCTCCATTTTCTCCTATCCCTCTTAGTCTATCGCTTTGTCCACTAATTCTAAAAATCAGCTCACAGATTGAGTCACGTTAGTCCTAGTGGACCTCCGTGGCAGGGTTCGTGACGACTTGGAAAATCCCTTAACATACTTGATTTTTTCGAAATATTTGTTCGAAAACCCTTGATAGTAAACTGTTTTTCTGATCGAAATTCCTTGAAAAGTTCTCATAAGGTCTTAAGCTTCATCACGCGGAACTGCCATGCACCGTCTAGTGTGCGCCAAAGGATGGTACATTCATAGTCGCTCCTTAAATACCACCTTTTATTAGGGAGCCTTTTATGGTTCTCATTGTAATTAAGTAAGGGCGGTTTATGGAGACTTTGAACATAGCATCATAAAATATCAACAAAAATTTGACAGAACAACACATTATTTTTTCGCATTTCGTATTTTTTGTAGCGGAAAATCATCGAAATTCCTCGTAAGGATCCATTTTCAAAGTCTTAATACTGAATTTTACTCGAGGTTCGCAAAAGTTGTCGATTTGATAATCAGGGTTGCGGCGATTGCCACAGTCAGGAAATGCCGGGAAATTTCAGGGGATTTTATAAAGTCAGGGAACACCTGGAAAAGTCAGGGAAAATGTCGAGGAAAAATTGTCAAGTCACCTTAATTTCTTCTCTAGAATGGGTTTGACGTTGAACAACAAATGGTACCCGAAAACTGTTTCAAATCATGTATTTTTATGCATCTGGCATATCCTCAATTTTCAAGGAATTTTACCAAAATGTGACCGAGAAATCGAAGAAATGTCAGGGAATTTCATTTTCCAAATTCTGTGGCAACCCTGTAATGCTTTGTTTTAATCACAGTGTAAACCGTTTGGAAGTTCCTAAGGAATGAAGCTGTTTAAGGAACGACTATGAGGCGACCCAAAGGCTCTCAGATAAAGGATCGAAGTTGGGATTGACCTCAAGTCTGTGAGGAAGGGTTCGAGTGAGAGGAGCCGTGTCGAGACGGAAGTTATGCACGTGCGAGTAATCAATGAGCTTGGAAGTATAACTTGCTTTACAAGGCTCCCGTCAAGAAATTCGATCTAACCAAGAGCCAGTCCGACTAATATGTTGCACTTGTCTTCGCCTTTGCGGCTTCGAAGCTGCCTACCCTCGTGCACCCTCACCGTGCGCCGTCATAAAGCAGAACCCCGTACGAGCCTTCAGACGTTGTCGAATTCCCTTAGATACAATACTAATTTTCAAGGAAACTTTTGGATCTCTCTTTTCTAATTTTTCAGAATAGAATAAGGTACAGAAATAGCCCGAATGATTTAACCAAACAAAACTCAAGAAATTGGATTAAAATATTCGTGGTCAAAGTACTTACCAATTTTATTGTTATCCTAAATGCACTTTTGGAAGAGCTTAAAAAAAAAAAAAAAAAAAAAAAAAAAAAAAAAAAAAAGTTTGACGGGATCCGCGAGATTATAACGTACACGAAATTATACCACTGAGGATGAGATCCTGAACCTTGAAATAGATTTGTGCTTGGAATAACAAAAAATTAGAAAACATTCCAGGCATAAATGTTGTAATGCTATAATCACTATCATAGAGTGCAAAATGCAAATCAAAAGATACAAGAAAATGGACAACCAATGCTAAGAAAGCAAACAAACCGAATGCCTGGGACGTTTCGGGGTGATTTCAACCCCTCCTTTATCAGGAAACAAAAAACTCAATCAAAAACCTATTAGATCCCCACTCGTGATAACGAAAATGAGTTTTCGACTCTTTTCAAGGCCTAGGGGTTTTTACTTTTTATATTTTTTCCTTCCTAGTCGTGGAGGGGGTTGACACCAGCCCTAAACGTCCCAAACATTATTTTTGTTTTGTTTTCTAGCCTCGGTTGCCTATTTCTTGGAACATTTCGTTCGAAATTTGATTTACAGGGTTGCCACGGACTTTAGATAGTGAAATATCCTGACATTTCCCAGATTTCCCTGACACGTTTTGGTGAAATTTCCTGACAATTGATGATATGCCAGATCGTAAAAAAACCTATTTAGAGTTACTCAGTGTTCCGGCAAAATTCGTCGTTCGAAAAGTCAAACCCATTCTAAAATGAAAGTAAAGATGACTTGATAATGTTTCCCTGACATTTTCGTCATTTTCCTTAACATTCCCCGGTTTTCCCTGACTGTGACAACCCTGTTTAGTGTAAATCATGTGAAAATTTCATGGAAAAATACTCATTACTCTCCTCAAAAATTAATATTTTATCGGGGGAACTTTGTCAACTTGTGAAAGATGATAGGTGGTTTTTGGTGAGGACCGGTCGTCTGGGCCGGCTCCGGCGGGGGTGGCGGAGAAGCCAAGCGAAGCGGCGCTGCGAGTGGGAAGAAAAGAGCGAGCGAGCGGCGAGGAAGGAGGGAATGTAGGTTAAAACGAACTGCTCTACAGCGTTGCGCCATGACGCGGGAAAGCTCGCCGGGCCCCGCGGAAGCTCGCCGAGTGGCGGCCCAGTCGGGACGGGTGTTACTCGTCGGCCGGAGCCACCCAAGGGAGCCACCGGGGGGGGGGGGGGGGGGGGAATCAATAGGAGCCGTGACGTCACATTCTATCGATCCGTCTCCCCGTTCCAAGTTGCAACCCTCGCCGCCTCGGCCGCCCGGCTATAGCTCCGCCGCACACTCCATCCAGCCAATAGGAGAACTCGCACAAAATTTCCAAACTTTAAAAGCTTATAACTCCGTTTAAACAAATTTTTGAGGAATAATATAAACATAAAAATTCACATTTCAAGTCGAAAATTTCAGGTGCGAGCCCTCGTAAAAGTTGGCTCCAGCGAGCGGCGCACAGTGGATCGAGTCACTAGGAGAAGTCGGACAAAATTTGGAAACTTTAAAAGCTTATAACTCCGTTTAAACAAATTTTTGAGGTTCAGAAAGTGTTTCCATTGGTTTCCTCGTCAAATTTTCTTACAAGAGCACCCCTTAAAATTTAAAACGTGACGAATTAAACATCAAAATTTGCAGTTTTTAGTCCTAAATTCTATGTCCACCCTCTCTAATTGACTCGATCCACTGTGCACAGTGGATCGAGTCAACAGAGAGGTCGGGCATGAAATTTTTTCTAAAACTGCAAATTTTGATGGTTAATTCGTCTCGTTTTAAAATTGAAAGGGTGCTCTTTGAAGGAAAATTTTACGAGGAAAACCATTGGAACCACTTTCAGAACCTCAAAAATTTGTTTAAACGGAGTTATAAGCTTTTAAAGTTTCCAAATTTTGTCCGACTTCTCTTAGTGACTCGATCCACTGTGCGCCGCTCGCTGGAGCCAACTTTTACGAGGGCTCGCACCTGAAATTTTCGACTTGAAATGCGAATTTTTATGTTTATTTTATTCACTGAAAAAAAACTCCGGCTGTGAAAGACGCACTTACGGGCTATATAGAAAACCGACCGCGTTCCTGGCTTAGAGGCCGAAAGTTTCGAGCGCAGCACCCGGAGCAGTCGAAGCTAGGCTCCAGTACCCGGAACTTTCGGCTTCTGAGCCCGGAACGGACGGTATGTCTTTGAAGTAACTTTTTTTCTCAGTGTCACAATATGTATTCCAATGAGTCAAGGTGGCAAACGTTAGAGAAAACTTGGAAACGTTAGGGAATTTTTAAAGAAACCCTTGTAAGTGATGAAGAAGTCAGGGAATTTTGCTGGAGGTTAGGGAATTTTCCTGTCGTCAAATTATAAATTTTAAAGGATTAAGGTAAAAAAGTCGGCAAAACCTGGAAAAGTCAGGGAATTTGAAAAAAAATCCGTAGAAAGTTTGAGAAAAATCACGGAATTTTGCCGGAGATAAGGGAATTTTTTCTATTTGCAAAGGAGACCGTCACTTTTAATTTTAATTTCCAAGATTCGCTGAAACAATGCGTCCATGCGGCAACAGAAAGTTTACCCCTCCGAGAGTATTCGAGCATTTTTTTCAAAGGGTAACTCAGGAAATTTTGCCAAAATTAGTCAGGAAATGCTCAGATTTTGACTGTGAGTGAAATTTTTGGCATTGGTTTTCCCGTAGCCTAGTGTAAACCCAGCACCACTCTCACTTTATTACTTACAGTTCGGGGCACATTTTAGTGGGTTTTTTTGTCTGTCAGGAAAGTTTGCTCAAATTGGTCAGAATTTATTTTTGGAAAGTCAAGGAATTTTGATTTTTAGTCCATTTTCCAGCGTAAGTGCTTCTGCTTACTGCATAAACTTTTACGAGAAACGAATGGAGCCTTCCTCAAACCTCTCCGATTCGTATCGACTTAAGTATGATCGAGCTTAAGCTTCCATGTCCAGCTTCCCCCACGGACTTACTCCACTGTGCGGAGCGTCCGTGCCCCATGCCCATGCTGTGGCCAGGAGATTGAAGGATCACTCGGTGCGGGGATGATGGTGATGGGTACTTTTAGTACCCCCCTTCTTCTTTCTCCCTTCTCCTCGCGCCACGGGGCGAGTCCAGGAGTCTACATGCCTGACCTACACCAATTTCCCACCCGGTTGTTTTCTCCACCTTGCGTGTGCGATTGGACCTCATTTTTATACACAGCTAGATTCCTGCCCTCTCACCTTTTCCCCACCCAGAACACCTTTTCGCCCCACGAATTTCTCATATCTGAAAAACTTTGTTGAGAGCAGGGTGACAAGTAGGTACGTGAAAAGTTAGTGAAAATCCGGAAAATTCAGGGAATTTTATGTTCAACTACCTTGAAAAGACATAGAATTTTGAAATCTGAGAAAACTTGTCACACTGTGAGAGATCATCAAATTCTGAGTAACAATAAATTGGTGGATCCAGGAGAGGACTCATAGTGTAATGGCACCTTCTTTGGATTAAAAAATCAGGCGGGATAAAATGGCAAAGAGGAAAAGAACAATGAGTATCGTTTAAATGAAAAACTGAATGCGCACAGCGATAGTTCTATACGGTGATATCTTTGTAATAATCACAAAATTATATTTATTTTCTTTCTAGGTCAAAAACATCGCTCAATCGGACTATTTATGCTGAAACACACAATCCTATGCACATACGTAGTTTCATTTAGTATGAATAGTTCAATTGAACTAATTTTGCAATGTGAGAAGGCATCGTTGTGCTTCCCGAGCACTGTCACAAATTGTGATGACAATAACATGCAGAATTTCCGGCGATCAGGGGAACCTGAAAAGTGAAGGAACTTACGGTGAAATCTGGAAAAGCCAGGGAACTCGTGAGAAAATCTCAGGAAATTTCGCTAAAAGCACATCGGCTCAGCAACTTCAGGCGGTGCCAATCAAGAGATAGCCTCCAAAAATTATATTACTCCCCCTTTTCTGAAAACCTCCAATTAACGTCTCTCTCTTGAAGCAACATTCTAAAATTTTGCAGTGATGTGATCATTTCTCTACCTAAAACTAATAATAGATTGGCTGTGCATGTATTGAAGCTTTAACGAACTTGAACTAATTCAAGGTTATTTTTTATGTTTCAGCTAAAATTATATTATTCTACGTTGTGTTCTACCTAGTATTAGCAGCTTTCTTCTCAGTGTTAATGTTTTTGTTCTTCCAAACAATCGACTACAATAAACCGAAATGGCAATTGGATCGCTCCCTCATCGGCACCAATCCAGGTAATTTCAACTCCTATTTTTACGCCATTTCGTGACTTTCACCATTAAGTTAAACTCAACGCCCATCTTACGTTCGTTCGGTTTTTCAGAAAATTTAAATGTGTGGTGAACTCAAAGATAAACCAATGAACATCGTGAAATAATATAAAATTGGTGCTCGTAATCTTATTTTGCTAATGAGAAAAAATACTGAGCTCGAAAGCTGATGATTTTTTTTTTACAGATTTTGTTTGGGTCATCTTTCCACAAAAAGGGTTATTTTACTAAATGATCTAATTGCTAATAGCACATATGATATGGATCGAAATATTTTCTGTCAAGTGAAGCCCTCTAAAAATGGAGGTACCTAATAGTTTCTGTGGTAAATCTCGTAAAGTTTTTCTTAGTGTGTAGTCTACAAGTATTACTGGTTAATAGTTACAAAGCATAGCTTGCAACTACAACCACGTAACAATTTGTTTTGGGTTATCTAATCTCAATCTATTAAGTATTAAAATAGATCTCGTTCTTTTCCTTACTGTTCCAATTTAGGCTAAATTAGGCAGGGTTTCGTTTGAAATGAATCTATACCTATTTTAAAACGTATTTAAACTCCTCAGAAGACAAAGTTTTGAATTCAAAAATATCAGAAAATCCGAAAGGGTCAAATCTTGTTTATCAATGGTTAATCGTTTCATTTTGTCGATAGAACCCCAGTTAATAAAGGGAGATAAACTTTATCAAGCGTCACTCCTAATCAATTAATGCATTGGAATGTTAGATAGGTAAAGCAAAAGCCATCGGTTCATTAGAGGTAATTAATTGATTGTATTTTGTTGTAAATACCCTGGTAAAAATTGGCGATAGGAGCTGCGTTTCAAAATACCATAGGAGTTCTTATAGCCGACTAAAGAAGGCTATTAAAAATCATCTAGCTGGCTGTAGAAAGCGGAGCAAATCATATAGCCGGGCTATACGAAGCTATAAAAAAGTATACAGTCGGGCTATAGTTCCTATCGCCGGGCTTTACACTTTATCGCCATTGGCTATAAAAGGCTATAAGAAATTGTGTAGAAATTCGTGTGCTTTGGAAATCATTAAGTTTGATACGGAACTACCTTTATATTTACAAAACACACATTATATTTTCCTTTAAAACATATTTTTTTTCATCAATTAAAATGAGAATAGACCATACAGAGTGTGCAAACATTTCAAAATCATGAGTTGAAAAACGCTGACTCCGCGAGATTAAATATTAGAGCCTAACACAAAGCGGAGCGGCGACGCACTGGCGCCTACAAACCTAACAGGGATACTTCACGCATTGCGCAATGCGTGAAGTATCCCTGTTGGGTTTGTAGGCGCCAATGCGCGTTTCGCGCTCTCCGCCCGCCCGCCGCGCCGCAGCGTGCCACGGCGTCTGAAGCAACTATTTCACACAGAGGTATTGCACAGTATCATAAGAAATTGAAGGCGCTCCAACATATTAAGAATGACAGGCATCCTTCAAAAGTAGGGAGCTTTCCTCGCAAAATATATCAAGATACTACGGCACAAAAAGAGAGCGGTAGTCCAAAAACTCACCAAGTCCCAGTATCCGTATTTAGTAACGTTTAGCATGAACTTTATCGTCTCGCTGTTGATTAATCGCCATCGGCTATAAAAGGCTATAAGAAATTGTACAGCCGGCTACAGAAGCTATTGGAAATCTTACAGCTGGCTTTAGGTCTATAGTATTTTGGAACACACATTCTACTGCCAATTTTTACCACGGTATCTAAACAAATAGTTTAAGTATTGCTTGTTACACTCTTGTAAACCTTAAAATAAAAGAGAAGAAGAAAAACAACAACAGTAACCTAGCGTTCGAAGCTAAAAGTTTATCGTCCGAAGATTTCGCTTCTTACAACATTGCATCTGTCTCGTTTTATCTAGCTAAAATCATGCGTATGAGAAAAAAGAGCATCCGCAAGTTTAAGTAATCGTTCAAGAGAATTGGATCGCGTTCAGCAGAAAGGAACCAAGACACATCAGCTATTGCCAACTTTAATTGAGCAATTACATTTTATACGTGAAAACGGTTGTGCGGATTTTTGTGCAAATTTCAGTGAATTTTCCTCATGGTACGAAGCAAATTCCTCAAAACTTTCAAAGAAATCCGCACACACGTTTCCTTTCAAAAAATCAATTCCTCAATTAAATTTGGCAATAGGCGATGTGTCTTGGTTCCTTTCTGCTAAACGCGATCCAATTAAGATCAAACTGCACTTTGAACGGCTTCAAAATGAATTGTTAATGCTTTACTTTTCCAAAGTTTATCGGAAGAGCGAGGATCCATACACCCCCCTTCCCTTGAACTTTTTTCCACCTATTGATACTAGTGTTCCAATTTCCCGCCAATCTCCAGCAACTGTTTCGCTACGCCTGTGATGATATTGGCACGGTGTCAAGCCCACTCTGCAAGGGGTCCCTGGAACATGGACGAAAATATTGCCTCGCAATATTCCCTTCAGCATTGTAGCAGCGTGTTTTTAAGGCACCCCTGCACATCGCACCGTTGAAAATTGAGGAATGGCATTCGGTGCCGGAGTCTATACATGCCAAGTGAAATTAGCACCATAAGAGCGTATGGCACTCCTCGAAAGGATAGAATTCCGCTCCGTAATGGTGTAAGTTACTCCGTAATTAATTAAGGATAATAGAGTCAGCTCCGCATTCATTTTACTCGGAGTTTTTGGGCACTGTACAGACTCCGGCACAGAATTTCTCGCCAAAATTTTCATCAGTGCGTGGCAACTTACTTTGTAGGAACAGAACCGTTTTTGCGGTGCTGCTAGTAATGTTGCTCAGCATCGTTTTGCACCATTTGCATAGAAAAGTTACCGGTCAATTTTTCTGGCAATATTATCGAACTTCCTCGCAATAATGTAAAATCGAGTCAAAACTCATCCAATTTACGCTCCAATTGAAAAATTCAGGATACGTCATCCAGTATTTTTCTTCAGTTGCCGTAACAGTTTCGCTGCAGTATTTACCTGAAATGTGGAGATACTCATCAGGAAAATGACACAAAGTTGACTCATGATCTTATCACTACCTTTTGCAGTGTTGCTTGAAAAATTTGCAGGATGGGCAGCGCCGAGGTGATGCTGTTTTCTAACTTGGCACATAATCTCTAAACACAGTGAGGGTATTCGGGAAAGAAAATCTAGCGCAATTAATGATAAGAGGCTGGAAGGAAATGGTGTCTCGATAAAATGACACAATTTGAAACCGCAGCAATAATTTTATCCCATGACGTTTGTTTTTCAAAATATCGCTATCATAAGAGCGAAAAATCCTGACAGGAAGGGTGAGAAGCTTTCTCACAGAGTGACTTGCCGCACTATTAAAAATATTTGAATAAAATTCTGTGCCGGAGTCTGTATAATGCCTAAAAACTCCGAGTGATATGAATGTGGAGCGGAGTCTATTCTCTTCACGGAGTGACTTACACCGGTACGGAGCGGGATTCACTCTTTTTGCGGAGTGTCACACGTTTTTACGGTGCTAATTTCACATCGCATTCAGGGTTTTTGAACGCGATCTAAATGTAGGGCCTCAAGAGCTTCATACTTGGACATGTCCCTACTGTCCTCTAGTTACAGTTTCAGAAAAGCGGAGGAAAACTTGGCTGGAGCGGGGCGGAAAATGGCGGGAGGCGGCGATCGGTTGGGCGGGAGTGAATGAGATACCAGGAAAGAAGGACAGCAGGACAGCGGATCGGATCGAAGTGCATTTAGAATTGATTAATGTGTTTCTGTGATATGAGGAAAAGCTTATAAGCTTAAGCGCTCACTTATAATTGGGTAACTGTGGCGCTGTGGCGCGGCGCGCGCGGCTGCCGGCCGGACGACTCGTGTGAGCCATGTGAACCAGTCCTCGATCAATGCCAAGCGAACGCCGGAACGCGGTTGCTAATGGGCGAATTTGCCCAAGTGACCTTTCGCCTCCTGCTTTTGTCCCTGCTCCCTGCCGTGTCCCTGCGATTCATCCAAGCTCCAGCCGGTGACGCGCCAGGTGTCACTCCAGGGCCGCCTTCTCCCGGTCTTCGGTCACTGATAACCAAGTTCCGGAGGCCCTTGCTTCCGCGCGAGGGGCCCCGAAAATACGCACTCGCGCCGGGTCTTGAAATGGAGCCTTTGCATGGTGTCTAGGACCGGGAATCATGAGGAACTAAGAATTTCAGTGAAAATTAGAGAAAAATCTGGGAATCTATTCCAAAAACCACACTGATAAAAAAAAAAAAATAAAAAAAAAAAAAAAAAAAAAAAAAAAACTCTGGCCGTAGAAGCCGCACTTACGGGTCCAATAGACATACCTTCCGCGTTCCGGGCTCAGAAGCCGATAATTCCGGGTTTAGCACCCGGAGCAGTCGAAGCTACAGCTCCAGCACCCGGAATTTTGGGCCTCTAAGCCTGGAATGTATGGTAGGTCTGTATAGCTCGTAACTTTTTAACAGTGAAGGAATCCCTTCCTCAATCGCTTAAAGGCCATTTCAAATTTTACTGAAACTTTAAGTACTTGTTTTTACGTAGGCTTATGTAATTGCACCTAAGTCGCCAGTGTTGACCTCTCAAATGAAATTTTTTGAATCTTCAAATCATCTTTACATAAATAGAGAAGCTTTCATAGAGTGGATATATAAAAATCAGGAACGCTTTTGGAATTGTTAATTTGGATGTGCACCAAAGAATCGGCTAAAAGATGAAGAATGAAAGATAAAGATGAAAATAATGTTCATATCTGAAATGCTGGAGAAATATATTTTTCTCCTAAGGAAATCCCTGGCGAACGAGAGAAAATTTCGGTTTCTCATCAGGGAATGAGCTCCCGAAAAACCGGGAATAAACAGGGGACGGATAAAGTTTGGTAGAGAGGAACCAACTTTTTCGACCATTTTCAAAAACGACAAACCTGCGGTAGATTTACCCTTTTCCATCAGGTGCGTTAGATTACATGGCGATCCATTTTATGAAAGTGTCAATTTTCTGAACTCATTTTTTGCTGAACTCAGTCCAAGTTTGATTGCGCGTATTTCATCATCTACGCGTTATCTAACGCGTCCGCTAGATAATATAAAATACGTGCGAGCGAATAATTTTAAATTTTAACCACGTATCTCTCTTGCAGTGTCTCAAAATTTCCACTCCTATTTTATTTTTTTGAAGATAAGTCAACTTTATGGCCTGAAATTTAAACAGAATACCCGGCGAATTGAGAAGAAAAATCGAGGAAGTTTTCAAGAAATTACGTCGAATAGTTTTCCAAATAGAAAACGAAGTATGACAGAAAGTCTGCAACGTCACAAACGGAGATACGTGGTCTCGCTTTTTGGCTCAAGAGCAGATCGAGACTCGCACTTACTTGAACGAGCGCGAGTATACTCTCGAAAGTCGCCTTCAAGAAGATGAGTATGCAGTCCCGCACGACGGCTGTGTTCGAATAGTTATCGCTCGAATTCGAAGGCAGTTTGAAAATCGCCCGCTCCTCTTGGCTTCAGCGTATGTGTAAATCGAGTTCGCCATTCAACAGTCATAAAATTTTAGATGTTTAACATATACTTAATGAAGAATTAAAAAGTAATTCGTCAGGTGAAACTTGGAAACGCTGCAATGCACTGAAACCCTCTTGGCTTTCACCTCTTCAAATGTCTGACTTTCTGCCCCTAAAAGTTCCAAGTTTCATTTCTTTTTGAGACTCAAAATTTCAATTTTGATTTTCCAGTCAATCTGGCAAAACAATGTGATAATCACAATATCACCGGAAGTGTAGAGCTAACCTCGTATTTCATTGAATCAATTTAAAAGAAAAAAAAAAAAAAAAAAAAAAAAAAAAAAAGCAACATTAACGATAAGAAACATGATGCGTTGCGCGCGTGGAGGCATTATTTCGCAATTTGCATGCAGTAAATTATCTCATAATCGTCAGTCCGATCTCTGCGTGGAGAATTTGACAGAAAACGGAGGGACTCTATTATTGTGCCTATGATTATTTATGGCTGAAATACCATACCATTTTAACTCGAACCTTGAGAGCTTTTTACTAGCGCGTGAGTTGATATTGAACAAGGTCAGTGGCTTTATCTCAAAATTTTGCAGTCGAATCATTTATTAAATTGCAAATTCGCCACCTTTAAAGAAACCGCATTGCACGAGGATTATCTATACATTACAGATGCTTTATTTAGTATCTTTTTTTCTCTCTCTCTTTTTTTTTTAAAAAAAAGGAATGTTTACCAACCAATTAGTTTGAACTTTTCATTGAATTTCCTTTATATCTCATTTGGAGGAAATTCATTGAAACTTTCAAGCTATAGTCGGTCTCGCCGTACTCTTGAAAACAAATTGTTCAATGAAAGGCAATACCTGGCATCAAGGTCGATTTTAAGAGTTTTTGGGTGTTCTTTGCGCCAAATGATGCAGAGTCAACCCTTCTCAAAGTAAGTTGTGGTATAGTTATCGGCGACCCCCCCCCCCCCCCCTCCATCACCTCAAGGCAAATTTTGCACGACTCACACATTTTTACGATGTAGGAATATTTGCTCCCAGTCGCATAGTAACCTTCTTTCAATGCGGATCTTGCAGGCCCCAAAAATGATCTTTGCTGAGGTCTGGCTTTAATTAGTATCACCCGATGTTGTTTATTATGAAGTACCAGACTGCATTGCCGTGTGGTCGTAATTTGATCGTTAAGGGCGCGATGTGTCACTGGCGCGCGGCGCATTCTGTTGAGGGAGCGAGCATCAACGCAAGGCTGTCTAATTGATGAGGGAAAATGTCAATTCTCCGGTGGCCACCACCAAAAATCAAATTAAGTCGGGAGAAATTTACAACACAGCTTTAGCGAGTGCTCTTCAGGGTGGTTTTCGTGAAGCCATCGAACAGCGCCGATTTGCGTTCTCCGGTAATAATAGGATTTTAAGGTCGCTGACAGCTCCACTCCCTCAGCCCTCACCCCTCATAGGTCCACCTTCAGGTTGAAACGGGATCGTTATACTGCCGTGCCAGGAAAAGCGCCGTGTGAACATTTAAATGTTCCGCGATTCCCCGCGATAGAATATTTATTTTTGACGAAAGTTGCGATTTCTTATTTTTGATTTTTTCAGATACTTCATTTTAATCTGCGAATAAAATAATGCGAAAAATGTGGGGGGAAAACATTCTCAAGTTTCTCAGAAAATTTGTGTTTTATCAAAAGAAATTTGGCAGCGCCTGAGAGATCATTCAGCGATCTTCCTTGGTACAGTAGTAATTATGTAGTAAAGTCAATTTTAGCACTCCATGAATAGCGCATACATGTTTTAAATTTTCGAGTACATCGTCGTCGTCGCCCCCCCCCCCCCTTCCCATTGGAAGAGCGATTTCAGCCGCAGTTTGGAGAGAGCTTTTTTTTATTTGAAGGTGAATAAAATCAGGGGAAAACTCAACAAAAATCTTTTTGAAACGATAATTATTGACTGAAGTTCAATCGAGAAGGAGCCAGCCTTCACCGCTAGGCGAAAAAAAATTGTGCGCACAGTTTCCGCATCTTTCACTCGCTGTGCCTCAAACGATCTCTCAAAAAAAATCTATGACTTACCGTGTATTATGTAACCAACTATTTGTCTGGAGGATTTCCTTTTCTTACCCTTGTGTGGAAAAGTAAATTCCGTTTCAGATAAGTTTAACTTTTATTATATCTGTGCAGACACTATTAGCTGCTAAGACTGTGCAAGCAGATGAAAAGGCAGACTTTCCTGAAATTGAGTCTACTCTTTAAAAAGTTTTTCCTCCACAACTTACAGTATCCTTCATCGCCCTCTCTTTCCTCCAAGCCCCAAACTTCAAATTCTAAATGGCTGAAATGTAAAATTTTTTTGTTTTGTTTTTCAGGGTTGGGCTTCAGGCCGACTCCTCCTGACACTCACATTGACAGTACTCTGATCTGGTACAAAAGACAAGCAAGCAACTATGCCTTGTGGGTCCAAAAGCTTGATGACTTCCTCCAAGGTAACCTTTTCATTCATAAGTTTTCTGGGATGAGGAATAATGGTAACAGAAGCATGACAGTACATCGTGTACGATTCAATGCGAATATTCTTCCAGGGTACCTATCCTTCATGTTAAAGAGAGTTGCCAAATTCTGCAAAAGGGTGATTATCAGAAATGTTTGCACTTTTTGGCAACTTTTGGGGGGAATGTTCAAAATTAATTCAAGTCTGGATCTTACATCAAAAATTCTGTGACTACTATCTATTTCAGGCAGCTTTTCTCAATAATTACAGACCAGGGCCGCTGGTTGATGTATCAGGAATAGTTTATACAAATTTAAATTTTGGTTTCCAGAATTTGGATATTGTTGATTTAAGATGATTTCTACTTAAATTTTGATGCTTGAATAATTGAAATTGGAGGTATCAAACTATCAACTTTTCATGTTATGCAGAAATGGGAAATTTGCCCTCCTCCTCTCTAATTATTTGAAGGAGATGAATTTAGTAAAACACCTGAGCAAAGTTTGATTCTAAATTAAGGTAGGGTCAAAATCGTTGTTTTAAAAACATCTAGTAAAAAAGAATCAGCCTGTTGTCAGGCTATGTCTCATAAACTACCCTGAGTCTGACTGAATCAGTCTGACTCAGCCAGAAAAATTCCTGAAAATAGCCTGACGTCAGACTGACTCACTTTTACTCGGAACCTCTTTGATTGGAATATTTGTGATAGTGGATTTCCAGACCTGGTCCTTCTGACATTGGAATACACCTTTTGAATTACAAGCCATCTGATTTTTATCTTTTTGTTTAGATTATAGAGAGCCTTCATTTCTCCCTGGTGGGGGTCAAAACATAATCCAATGCTCAGATGGAAACAAGCCCCCTCCCGGCAAAGTTTGTGCTGTCAACATTCATCAGCTCAATCCGTGCATTAAAGAAACAGGATATAATTATGATAAGGGATCACCTTGCATATTCCTAAAATTAAACAAGGTAAGTACCAGTTATTTATGAACCAGAAAGTGTTGAGCATTCAATAGCCAGTCAAAATGCAGTAACTACTTTTTCTCATTCCTGCAAAATAAAAGAAACTAATCATTACAAATGCATCATTGCAAATAGAAAGGTTTAGAGCATTGTTAAAAAAGCAGAAACATTTTTCCCCACATAACAGCTTGCGTTGTTGTATGGGCACCTGGAAATGCTCACCAAGAAAAAATGCATTTTAATTCTTGAATTATTTAAACCAGTAACATCAAATACAAAAATTTCAGTATCTCCTACCTGTAAATGAAACTTGTTTTAGTTAAAAATGAATCACAATTTTTGGAACTGCAACGTAGACGTAAAGCTTAGTTATAAAACTTGGGTTCTTGGAGGCTCTCCTCCAAGATAACTTGCCCAACTGCAGGCTTAAATAAAATAAAACTGTATTGTGCCTTTATTCCCCCTATTGAAAAAACATTTTATCACACAAAAATTTGATTATACCGTGGCTACATTCAATAGAAAGGAACCAAGTCGCATGAAGTTACATAAAAGAAAATGGGATTTAAAATTCTCTTCTTCCATGACACTTATTGTAAGAATGAATTTTGAATTCATTGGTGGAATGGAAAAAATTACCTATTCATGGGTTTTGATGCTCTGACTGGAGAATAGAATGTGCCTGTTCAACTTTTACTCAGTTTTCTTGAAAATCGACGGTGAAACTACCAAACCACGTATCTCGTTTGCGGTGTTTAAAAATCTACGCTCACATTTTATTTTTTTGAAGTAGACCAAATCAATATCATTCCTTGAAATTTTCACAGAATTTTCTCCGCGCGAAAAGGAAAAATCACAGAAATTTTCAAGACTGGACGTTAAGTAGTTTTTCATTTAAAAAATAAAGTATGACAGGAAGTCTGCGACGTCGCAAACCGAGATACGTGGTTTGGTAGTTTCACCGTCGAAATGTGACTTGTTTTCTTTTTGTTAAACTCATTAATTTATTGCTCATATTTTCAGTCTTGGATAAAAGTCAATAAATGTGAGAAGGAATACTGTGGTTTTTGTGTAATGGAAAATGTCAAGTATCTTGAAAAAAAGGGAAAATCTTAAAATCGATTCACACAGTTGAACTTTTGGTCCAACTTTTCCTCAGACTCCATTGAATTGAAATTTTTCTGTTTTAATTACACAGTGACAATTTTCATCCGATACAGTTGGAAGAAAAGTTGAATGAAAATTTGAACCGTGTGAGTTGGGCTTAAATGTAGCTACTTTGCTCTTGGTTGTGAAAATAGTAAATGTTCACCTTCCTTAAATATTTTTTTCTTGGCTGCATCTGCTAAATAATAATTGCTACCTATTTCACACTTGAGAATAGATTTCTATTCTAAATAGATCAGAAAATAGTAAGAATCATTGTTGAAATTTTTTCCTCTCAGTCTTGGGCCATGTCGAACACATGAAATACAACTCTTAATATTGTGATTTGCGGGGGAAAAGGAAAATTCAGTTTGGTATATACATAAGTAAGTGTACCTCTTGTGTCTTGTAATTGAGACATTGTTCTCTTGTACCCTTCAGATTTATGGCTGGGAGCCCGCTTACTATAATGACACCAAAAACTTACCTGCCAAAATGCCTGCTGACCTGAAAAACTTCATCATTCAAGAGAAAAATAGAGAACCATACAAAAAGGTAAGCACTGTTCGTGATTTTTAAGAAAGGGTTCATGATATTAGCTTAATTAAAAGATACTTAAATATTTTTGAAAAACCTGCAAATGCAAACTGTTGGCAGTGAAGAATGTTTTTCAGCTCCTACAACTCCTAATTGGACAAATGTAAGGCATTAGATCTTTTTTCATTAAGTCATGGACTTATTCCTCCTTGCCAGTACGTAAAAGTACAGCAGATGAGACACAAGTGCCCAATTCTCTCGTCGCACCACAGTTCTCCCAATTTTGGCAATATCACATTTCTAGATTGTATTGTTTGTAGTTTTATTTGATTGAAATTTTATTTTACTTATTTTATTTTTTTTTATTTTATTTTTTTTTTTTATTGTTACTCTTGAGTGCCAAGTTTTGAAAAAATACATTTGTGTGAGGCATGATACATAGGGCTTGAGTATTTTTTAAACTGACCCAAAACTTTCTTGGTTGGCAGATACTGAAGGTAAAACTGAATACTTTCCAGCAATTGAATCACAAAGCCCCCATTATTTATGCAAGTCAATCTATGTGATAAGTGGGTAAAACAGTTTTTATAGGCACTTATTGAAAAAAGCAACAAAGAAGTATTTCCGTTCGTATAAGTAGGCCATGAGTGATTTTTGAGCACCCTAGTAGCGATGACCTTTAAAAAACATTTCTTCAAAAACTCTTGAAAAAACTGTTGACATGTTTGTATCAGAAAACCCTTTTTCGCCATTCTTTTAAGTATTTATGAGAAGTAAAATTTAAGGAAAAAAGTGTTAAAAAAACTCTTATAACATCACTGTCGTTTTTTTAACATTTTTAGTGTTGAAACACTACAACTGATATTTCAAGAATTTTTTTTTAAACACTTTTTTACTTAAATTTAACGCTCGTAAATTTTACTCAAAAAAAGAAGCCAAAAAGGGTTTCCATGAGCATCTTCACAGATTTTTTAAGAGTTATCTTTATGAAATTAAAGAGTTTTTTAAAAGTTTTTTTTTTAACAGTCGTTGCTACTAGGGTATGGTTAAAGACTGAAATGGTTTGCCTCTGTGTAATGAGTATTTTCTCTTTCTTTTATCTATTATAGCTAGAAACGGTGTGGGTTAGCTGTGAAGGTGAAAATCCTGCTGACATAGAAAATATTGGTCCTATCTCCTACCTCCCATCAAGAGGATTCCCAGGCTACTATTTCCCGTACATTAACACAGAGGGCTACCTCAGTCCTGTCATTGCCGTATGGTTCGAGTCTCCTGCTCGTAAGTATCAATATTTTAAAATTTGTTGAATAATATGTCATTAGATGTATACACTTTACAGAGAAATTGTAATTCTGATATCAAGGGTAAAACTGCAGGAATGCATATCTAGTTTGCGGTGTTTCAAAATCTCAGCTCTTATTTTATTTTAACAACAGAGAACAAGCGACAACGCCATTGCTTGACATTTTCAAAGAATATTCTTCGCATAGAAAAGCAAAATCAGGGAAGTTTTTAATGAATAGCGTTGATTGATTTTTCATTTAAATGATAAAGTACAACAGGAAGTCTGCAGCATTGCAATTTACAAATTCCTGCAGTTTCATTGTCCATGTGTCTCGATGGTCATTGGGATGACCTCAAAAACTTATTTTTAAATGGGTACCCTATCATTTGGATATTTGGAATAGGGAGGAACAGTTTGGAAGTGAGATTTTTAGTCCTCCGCGGAGCCCTAAGCAGCTTCAAGGGTTAGTTCTCGGAAACTATGCCCACACCTAAATATTTTCATAGATAAGTTTCCCACTTTTACAACTTATATGTAGTTTGAATTTCCCTTTGTAGCGGCTGGTATGTAGCCACCTAAAACCTGTCATTGCTCTAATCTACTTTTTATTGTTACAGGTGGAGTTTTGATAAACATAGAGTGCAAAGCATGGGCTCAAAATATTCATCATGATCGTCACGAGAGGCGAGGATCAGTTCATTTTGAATTGATGATAGATTAAATTCAGAAGCTAAGTGACATTGTACCGTTATCACTCTCAAAACTGAGCTGAGTTTGCTAATTTTCAGTCGCCTCCAATCCGACGCACAAAATGGGTAAAACGAACACTTCAACTCTCTCGTAATAAATTAAATTTACAGTTCATTAATTTGGAGTTTCTAAGATAAGTAATTTTAACTCCATTTTATTAGATGCTTTCTCAAATAGTGTTTCATATTTAACCATCTTGACAAATAAGTGAGAAAAGGGGAGCATTTTTTTTTAAACCAGAACAAATTCATACAAATGTTGGGATTCAAAATTCAAAACTGTAATCACAGTTGAGTTGACCTCTTTGTGAGTGTTAAAAAGAGCCTAACAGTCATATTTTCTTGTCTTTTCTTGTCTCATCTGTATTTATACAAATAAAACGAAAATAAGACCAATTTTTTTCAGTTGTGAAAATTTTAAAATTCAGAATGTCAAGAGATTAATTCTGAAATAAATCTTACGAAGGCTTATAATCATCAGCATTTCAGCTCATATATTTGCATTGCCAAAAAAAGGGGTACCTTAATAGATGTCAAAGGTTCAAAAAAGTCACTAGTTAAAATGTAACTTTTGACTGATCAATGTATCAAAGTTGGTTATGCACATTGAAGAAAAATCTTGGTGTTTTTGTTCATATTATGTCTGTGCCTAGCAGCTTTGGTATTTTTAAAAGAATATCAAAATATAGTGCAGTTTACCATTTGCCGAAAACTAGACTGGTATGTTTATAGTTACTATGATAACTCTCCATTTTCTAAAATGTGTGGACCTGGTTTTTTACCCTTCATTTGAAATCGATATTGAAAAACTCCCTCGCAAATGGCAAACTGGGTCCGTTAAATTTCCTTTCCTAGCGACTCAGTTACTGAAAGTTATCCTTAGTTCAGTCCTTTGAGAAGAAAATAGATCTCCTGTTGATAAAGTAACATACTTTGGATTAGCTTAGTTTTAACGGATGAATTGATTAATGACTTAATAATGAATTAATTAATTTAAATGGATGAATTAGTATTTAATTAATTGTTGCTTTTATTCCATTTTTATATTTTTATTGATTGATTGATTGATGGATTGATGGTTCATCAGTCTAAGATTTCAAAGGTGACCTCTGTCTGTGAATACTGTACAATTGTACATGTTGTAATCAAGTTCAACTTTCGTTGTGGAATCATTTCACTTTCTCTCTTTTTTTGTTCATTTTTGAGCAATGTGATTTGATATTTCAGCTGTTTTTCATCCACCATATTTAGGTAATTGATTGTTTTAGCAAGAAATTTTTTTTCGTATGGGAATGTGGTTAAAAATCAGTAGTGTGAAAACTTGCATATGCTCTTAAGAGATATTGTGCATTTTTACTCTCACGGTTCATGCTATTTCGCTAAATTTATTGGTTTTTAGCCATTCTTTGTCCTGTTTATTTTATTTCTTACATTGTTACGTAATTTTTAAGTCTTGGTGAATTTTTGCAGCTCACAGTTTGTGGTCAAAATGATTTTTTACTGTATTATATAAAACTGTCTATGAATAAAACAAGGTAAAAACTGCTTCAATTTTTCTACCTTTGCTGAGACGCGTATAGTGAAAATTGTATCAGTAAAATATGGCAAAGAAACTATTTAACCTTCTTTGATTGCGTGTGGTATTTCATGTAGAAATTATGAAAAAGGAGAGTATTTGGGTGTAGTAGACCACTATACAGCATAATGTAACGAAAGGCTTTAATAGCTGACCTTACAGACATTGACTGCCAAAATATTGCAGTTTCTCATGATAGCATGGCAAAACTCATTTGAAACTTACTCACCTCTTAAACAAAGTATTTCAGTTGAGAGTATTACCATTGGTCAAGCAGGGCATATTTTCAGTTGAAAAAACTTTAAAATTTTACTTCTCATGTTTATGTTTTTGAATAGCCTATGATTAAGGGAAAATGTTGCGTTGAGTTTCATCAAAATGCTTTATAAGCTTCTGACCAATATTTAAATAATCGTATGAAAAAATAAATCAGTTCTTTTAAAAAAGATTTCCCCAAGGTGCTGCATAACTTTTGCGAGAATAAATCAAAATAATTCCATACCGAGGAAGTACGTCTTTTTCAGTGCTCAATAACTTCATATTAGCCTGATAAAAAGTTCGACTTTTTTCAAGGCAGTACCAAAAAAAGTGGTGTACTTCATCAAAAAATTCATTGCTTTTCATTGATGAGAATTTATTCTTGTTATCCACCGCATACTTCAGCTTCTAATGGCAATTTTCCAGTTACATATTCTAATGATCTCAAGCATTGTTGGTTTCGAAAAATTCTCATTAAATGCAGATTTCAAAACTTTTTTGCGCTTCCAAATTTGTTTTCTTCTCTCTTTATCTAAGTAATTTTATTTATTAAAAAAAAATCTCAAAATGAAAGTTTTGAGCTCTACTCTGTGGCATATTTGAGTTGCTTGTTGAATGCTTTTCACCCTCTTTTTTTCACATCTTCTCTATCTTTGTCTCTCTTTCTCCTTTTTCATCACTTTTTATTCATTAATATTTTTCTCTAACCTCTCAAGCATCTGATAGGTGAATAAGTCCACAAGAATTGAAGAACAAACACGATGAGTATGAAAAACTAAGTCGGGTTTTGCACCCACAACGAACTAGTCAAGTAGACTTAAGTTTTGTTTTTTGCAGGCATGAACAGGGTGCAGTGTATTCTTAAAAATATTTTACGGTGTGAGAATTTACCAAGGTTTTGGAATAAGATGCATGCTGCATGACATTTATCTTGCGTCATTTGTTGAGAGGTGACTTTTTGTCTAGGTGTTTCTCGACTGTGCTCGGTAACTTTACAAATCAATGCAGTATTGCCTGAGGGGATTGTCCAGGATATTAAACCTATACTTTAGGCGGCGCCACAGCATAAAAACTCGGTGTACCATATATGTAGACTCTTGTTCCTTCTTGCTCAATAGTTAGGTAACCCTTTGCATAATATTCTGTAGGTTAGATTCTTTAATTTTAACTTTATGACCAATGAATCTTCATCTCAGTACCGGCTAATCTCTCTTGTCAAATCTAAGCTCTACCTTGATTTGCGCTTGCTAAATTAAATTGAGAACCGCAGGCAATTTTATCCGGCAAAATGACAAGCTCCCACAGAGGTTGGTCTTTTTTCAGTTCCACAGGGCTTTAAAACAATGTGCCAAGTTTCCAAATGGTCGCCGGCTCGTTAGCTAGAGAGCAAACAAAGGTATCCTCTGGGCATATTCTCTCTTCATCCTTGCTACTCGCGTGTAAAATTTTTTTAAGCACCTCTTATCTCAGAAACTTTCTGCAATGCACCCAAACTGCTATTGTGCTTTTAAAACTAAAATAACAGTTGTCTTAGAAGTACAATTTATTAGCCATGAGTGGAGGCCGAAGTTCTTAATTTGGATTTAAAAAAAACAATGTGATTCTATAATGAAGTAATTCACACATTGTTATTCAGACATCTCTTGGACTTTAATTATTTTTAAAGAAATGATTATCTAGCTCCATTTCGTGAAAACTTAATTTTTACCTGTGATGAGTCGGGTTCTTTTATGAATTTTTTGATTTTTCTCTCTTCTCCTTTCTTCTTTCCCTTGATGCAACAACAAGATCTTTTCAACATGAATTCGGAAGTATCCTCAAAAGTCAAAGTATATTCATAACATTTCATAGCTCAAGCTGTTTAATTCCATGTAGAACTTTTTGCAATTGGCAAGTTTATTCTTTTTAGTGAGTGTCCAGCTTAAACTTGTTGACACTATGAGCGTAAGCGTTCTCCTTCTATTTTATTTTTGATGTTGATTTTAAGTTAAACCTTGATAGAAGAAATGATCTGCTTTATAGTTCTGATTTCCCGGCAGCTCCTTATTTGTTTTTAGAGTTTGCATTATTTTCCGTTAGTCAATCTCTACTTCCCATGCTTATAATGATAAAAGAACAATCAATGTTTAGAAGAAACCACATGTTTTCCTTACCAAAATTAGGAGTGCAAAATAAGTTCCAACTTGAAATCTTGTCGCAATTGCGACACCAGATTTTTTTGTTATATTTGTTAATATTTTAAAGACTTGGAAAGTCATCGATCAAATCAGCTGTTCTTGTATTGTTCTCACAACTAGTCATAGGGAAATTACACGTAGATAATTAAATAAAATTAAACATTATATTGATTTTAATCGTATTATCCATTCTAGACATAGACTCTATTAATCGCTTTGAAGCTGCCGCAATTTTAGTTTGTTTCCGTACCCTTGTTCTTTGTTCAACCATCCTATTAGTAGTCCATCCTTGTTTCCTTTTTGACCGTAATATTTTTTCATTATTTTAAGTGTATAATTAAAGTAATTTCTTAGAAAAATGATAAAACGCCCAGTTTCCTCTCTCATTTAAAATTCTTGTTACTTGTGCTTGGCCTACGAGTCTGTTAAATGTTTAGTTCACTTAATTCATTGGTTCCTGAATCAAAATTGAGTCCAGTTACAATTGTAACCTGTTTAAATATCCTTTTTGCCTTGAAATGACCTACGTAATTATAACAGGCCTCTGTTCTCTCTTTTTTGTCTATCCTTATCCTTTTATTTATTTTCCTCTTTTTTTAAAATGTATTTAGTATTACATTTTCTATTGTGACATTTTATTTTATTGATTTTTCCTAAAATAACCAGGAAGGTTGTAGCCGGAAGAAAAAGGAAAAGTAAACAGATAGTCTACTTCAAAATTTCATTTTTCATTTTTGTCAGTTATGAATCTGTATAAACTGTTGTAACAAAAATAAAAAAAATGATGACCACATATTTTGAATGGTTTTTTATTAATTCCATCCGTTGGAGCAAATCAATGGAATCATCCGTTTCAAAAAATAGTTCTTAGGTGCGCAGAGAAATAGCTCAAGGTGTGGCAGCCTGCCCCCTCAAATTTTGGAATTAGCACCTTGTGCTAAATCATCCAACCAGAGATGAATGTTAGTGAACGCATTTCGAAGAAAGTTATGGGTTCTTTTTTGGGTGAAATTTGTCTCGTCAAAATTTTACTTTAAGTAAATAAACTGGACTTGATTGTAAATACCTACCATTAATTTTAAACGTGACTTACAGGGTGCTCAATCTTTTAAAATATTCAGAAGTTTTCTCTCTTTTAAGAAATAAGTGAAGGAAGGTCGGTAATAAATCATTTTTTCAAAATAATTCTCATGTATAAACTGCACTGCACTTTAAGTATTGCATTCTAAAAAGTATTGTGGAATACATCCAAATTCCCTCTGATAAAACATTATATTTTGAGGACAGTCAGGAATCTGTCTGAAATTGACAGAATCGTTAGACTAATTTGTGCAGAACTTTAAAAATTGGAAATAAATACTTCCAAATTTTCCAAGAAATTCATATTTAATCGAAGGAAATTTGGCAACGCTCGAGTGTTCATACGACGTTTTTCTTATCAGCAATGATAATCGAGCATGACCATGATATCGGTAACAACGCCTTGACGCAACTATTCGTCCTCTATGATCTTCCGTGTTGCGTATTAAACATTGAAGGCGCTTCGGTCATTATAGCCAATGCACCATTCTAGCGCAGTGTGCTCGCTGTCCCAAATCGGTATGACGGTGAGATATAGTATCCTGATATGCAAACTGTGCAAAAATATCCTATCCTGTCCTTTTGCCTTAGTTTTCATCATAGAATTTCATCTTGTCACTTACTCGTAAGTCATAACAGCAGCGCGCAAAAGGCTGCAAAGTAGAGTGACCGAAGTGCCTTCCATTTTTCGATATGCAACACGCGTGTCCATAGAGCACGAATAGTTGTATTGATCAAGGCGGTAACAACCGTCGCACTTGTTATACTCTTCCTGAGAGAGTGTTGTTTGAACAATTGAAATAAAAAATGTTAATATTGAAAAATTGAAAATCGGAACTACGACTTATTTTGGGAGAGGGAGGAGGGGGTCAGGAATTTCGGGCCAATCAATATTTGCTCTTGAAATTTTCAGCAAGTTCCCCAAAAAAAATTTCGAAAAATATTTCCGATCAAATTATTAGAAACACGTTCACTAGTTTTTCAGAAATCGCGAATTTTATCAAAGCTAGTCAGAAAAGAAGATGCGATAATGTCCGGTCCGGGAGGCAAAATAAAATACACGGCAAAACGGCAACAGCGTGGATAGAATTGTATTCAGCCTACGTACATCAATAAACATAACCAATCACGGAACATACTTTCAGTGACGTTAACAAGATGGCCTCCTCAGCTGAGTAATCTGTTGTCTGTTGTTATTATTGTTCTGATTTTATTAGTCTTCGTCTTATCTCTTGCGTTACGATTAGTCATTCAATCATATCATTGCTACGATTTCTGGATCCAAAGTCGAGGAAGCCTTTTTCTCGTCAGACAGTTTGTGATTTTCCTTCGTGGAGAGGGAGTCGACGTCCGGTGGTTTCTCGATAACTTTTCAGCAGTGGTGAATTGCAGTTTTCACAATGCAGCTCAAAGCTTCAGCCCTCCTTCTTTTCATCTCCTTATGTCGTTGCAGTGGTAAGTAGGCCCTTGATAAATGTTTGATAAGCCGATCTTTTGTCCTGCAGGGGTTGCTTGCCGTCTCGTCTGGAGACTCAGGCCCAAGGACCTTCATGTACATTTAAACTATTTGAGTACTTTCAGAGGATTTTGCCACTCAAGCTCAATGCAGATTTTGATCCTAGGTCCTCTTATCAACTTAAGTTTTAATGCAGTATTCGCTCTTTGTCCTCATGGGTTCGGATGAGTTTTCGGAATGAGTTCTCAGATAAGAATGAGCAGGAACGTCTTATCAAGGAGGGTACCTTTTCAAAATTAAAACGGCTGCTAAGCAAAAGAAGGTGCCCTAGCCTATGTTTCCGCTTTTGACTTGTCTGACAGTCAATTAGAAATTCATCTCTACAATGCCTAGCATTTTTTGCCCTTAAGCATCTCCTTGCTTATGTATGCTTCGGCGACTGAGAGTAGTCTTTCTGTCATTTCAATTTCATGCTGCGCAATCGAATGCAGTCTCTAAGATTGTCCATCATTATGACACCGATAATGATTGTGTAGCTGAAGGGTTGCCATCTCTGTTTAGGTAGATACTTCTCCTAATCTTCTCAAGACCCAAGGAAAGCATCAAATTAGGTAAAGAAGATGTTACTGTTCCAACCCTTGCCCAGCTGAAGGGGTCCAATGTTCCCACTCAGAGCAATTTTTTTTATCTTTGTTTTCTCCGATTTTGCTTTGTTTTTCACAATCATTCGCTGAAGCAACTCTTGTACTTCATGCATTCAACTGTAAGCTCTTACCCCTGTGGGTATTTTCTTTCCATTCAAGATTGAGATTGTCTTGGGGGGCGATAAAGTGGCCCAGGTCGGGCAAGGTTTTCATGACTCTTTTCTCTGTAAAAGCCTTCTTGCCAGGATCAGCTCTGATCTCAAAGCAACCTCAATGAGTTAATTCAATTCAGCCGACCATTTGAGTCAGAAAATCAATGGTTTTTGCTTTCATTAATAATTATTCTTTTTTAACTGACATCAATTTGTGTGTATTTTTGCAGAGCTTGGTAGCGTAACAAAAGGAACAAGCAATAAGGAAACGGTGGTTGACCACAAGGGAGAATTGGCATCGACCGAGAAACCACACATATCTGAGAGTTTTGTACTGCCTAAGTCACCAAAAAAGGGAGCCGTTAGTTCAGTTGACCCTATTACGATCGTAGTTCCTACCACTGATTCAGCCTCAACATCTCACTCTTCTCCATCAACTCCCCCAACCCCTCATACTTCTCCTTCGTCTCCTAACACGCCTAAACCCCCCACTACCCCTGCAACGCCTGAAACTCCCCCTACCCCTACAACGCCTAAAACCCCCACTACCCCCAAAACGCCTAAACCCCCCACCACTACCTCTCCTACTCACACCCCCACTGCCCCCTCAACTCCTCACACTTCACCTGCTACAACAACAGTCGCCCCAACATCGGCACCAATTGTTGATGAAGTCGGAGACTGGAAAGTAAATTACACAACCTCTTCAATTTGTACGCGTCTGGTTGGAAGTATCAAGTTGACTTTTGGCCTTAAAAAGCCCAATGTAAGTTTTCTGTCTGTTTTCTTGGTGCTTTTATCCACAAAATTTTTGAAAATTCTAAACGGTCAGAATAAACCAAAAGTAAAGTAATTTTGATTCTTTCAACATGAATTAAAAAACTAAACCTTGTAAGTAGTTACTTCTCAAAAAGTAAGGGGAAAATCATATAATCTCTCTTTTTAATTCGAAATGAATTAAATCCTTAGCTCAATTGACAAAAAAGAAAAAGTGAGAAAGCTGGCTAATGAAAATATGGGTTTAGTTCTCTCCATGTAACTCTAGTATCTGCTGTTTTTAATTATAACTTGACCTACCTTGATTTTTAATTCATTTCACTGAAAAATTGTGAAAGAGGTTTGAAACTATGCACAAACATTCTTCAAGGCTCAAGAATTTTAAAGAAATGGTATCTGTGAAAATGGTGACATTAATGCCCTCCATTCCTACAGATATGGCCGCAGTTTCAGTTTTTTTGACTTAGCTCCCAACATGGTGCATAATTGATCTGCAAATTATTAAATCAATTTGAAGAGAATGACCTGACGCAAATTTATATTTTACAGACAACAGAAGAAGTGGAAGTAATAGCTGTTCCAAAGAATGCAGTTGCCAGCGGAAATTGCACTGTAGGCAGCTTGAACTTAACCTGGCCCTCTAATTTATCTGCCAATGCGACAAAGAAAAATGACACAATCAGATTCACGTTTAAGGCTGACGAGAAAGCTCAGACCTGGAAGTTAGACAGTATTCAAGGGGAAGTCATCACCAAGACCGAAGAAAAAATTCGTGAGTGGTTTTTAACTGTTTTCTTTCTTTCTCTTGCCCGCTTTCAGAACCCTTCTGCAAGACAATCATACTATCAAAACCCCAAATGGATGCTGCCCAGAATATAATCTGATTCTGTTGTAAGAAAACTCTGTTACTTAGGTGTCAGTGTGTAGGTTTCAATTAAAAGCACTCAGTGATGAGTTTGTTGGGGAAGAGCCTTGTAAAAAAAGGCTCGTTCTTGCGCCCTTGAATTTGGGGCTTGCAAGGGGGTTTTTCAATCCCTAGAATGAGGCCTTACTCATGAGAATATTTTAGATCAAGTGGGACAAACTGTTTTTGAGATTGGGGGAAGCTCCTGATTTTCACTCATTTCTACAAGTTTTCTAATGGTGAATTCTGACTGTTGTCTAACCTAATTTAGATATTAAAGTGCAACTTGCAATGATTTTTCTGGTTTGTTTGGTGTGTTGGGTCCGCAGACAAGGTATGGATTAAATTTATTTTGTCAAAATAGTTAAATTTTGTTTTCCTCTCCTTTCAGATTTCCACACAAATGCCACTTCAGTTGTAACGACTCACAAAGGCACATCATATTTCTGCTCGAAAGTCAACAGTTTCAGTTTGAATTTTAGTCCAAAGAATCTTACCGGCTCAAATGTCACCTCAGCAACTCTCAATGTTGCTCAGTTGCAAGTAGAAGCTTTCAAAGCTCAGAAACCCAACAATCTCGCCTTCAGTCCTGGTGAGTTTCTTCCTGTGAATGTGCATAGTAAAAATATAGTCTTGGGTGTTTCAGAATTCAAAGTTTTGAGTTCCCTGAAAATTCTTTTATTCAGCTTCACAGTTCTCATGCAAGGCTGTAGTATACAGAGTTAGTCAGTTTATAGATCCTGCTAAGTCCAATATGTTGGAGAAGATACTGACACATCAAGGAACCATGTCTGTTCACTCTTTAATAAGAGATGACATTCCAACTAATTCAAATCTGTTATTAATTGACCACATTTCTTTTTCTACACATTTTAGATATTTAGCAAACTGAGCTTCATTTTTCACTTAATATTGAAACAGTTGTGGATGTTTTTCAAAGAATGTCATGCATTGTTTTGAATTGCTCCAAAATCACAACGAGCACATTGTCAAAGTAAAAATTATTGCTTACCTCACAATTTGAACCATTTATTGAGCTTTCTGGTTTAGAATAATAAAAGTTTCTACGGTGCCATACCACAATTTTTGGCCTTTTGGCCTTTAATAGCTGCCAAAAATGCTCTTCCTTTTCCAATTATTTTTCCCTGGACCCTTAAATAGGATTTCTATAAAATTTGATTCCTCATAGTCTACACCCTTGTCCAATGTAAAGTTTTTGGTACAGATATTCCATCATGTGACAATGTAACAGAGTTCAGATTGCAATTATCTACTCCATTAAGTTCAAGTTGTAAAATGTTACAGGCACTCTGAACTCACATAAATCAGCCCATGACCATGTGAAGCAACAAACCTTCGTGTTTATTTTATTATATTATTACTATTATTTATTTATTTCATGGTTTTGCATTATTTTTTAATTTGCCTTTTTCTATACTTTTTCAGCCACGAATTGTGAACTCACTCCCGATATAGTACCAATTGTTGTTGGATGTGCCCTGGCTGCTTTGGTGGTTGCTGTTCTAATTGCTTACGTGATCGCTCAACGTAGACCATTTGCTCAAGGCTACCGAAGTGTTTAAAAAACCATGTTTTACAACCAAAAACGTTTTTATGTCTGAAATACTGGAGTCTGATGTTAACTATCATCCCCGCCCCAACTCTTGAACTGTGATAAGCACCTTTACGATTCCTCTCTCTCGGCATTCAATTTTTCTAAAGCTCTCCAAAGCGGTTTTATTTTTTATTAGGTGTGTCATGGTAAAATGGCTCTTGCAATACTCCAAGTTGCATTAGTATAATCGGTTAGTCCATCATTGCATTTTGCATGATTATTCTGTGGTATTCAATAACGTACAAAACTTGATTCATCAATGGATTTCTCTCTTTTTTTACTCTCTCCAGTTCATGAATCTCTAGTTCTTTTCCCTTCAATTTTTGTGTAGGAACCCCCTTTTGAAACACAAATAAGCAATAATATTCAGATACTATTTCATCTTTTTTTTTGCAACTTACTCTCCTAAATGTCTCGGTCAAGTCAGAGAGAGTTTAATGATTTCAACTGAAAAAATTAAAATTCTAAAAATAAAATATGAAGCTTTTTTTAAGGATTGAAAAATTTCTAGGCACATAATGACACTTGGAAGGGATTGCGTGAGTTTTTCAGTGTACAAGAATGTTGATGAGCCTTTATCTGAAAAATCTCTGAAGAACTTCGTCAGATTTAAAAATATGGAAAAATTAAGGTCTCATCAATGAAGACAGAATCTGTCCTTCAGAGAATAAGAGAAAGTAAATCTACGGTAATATGAAAGTACGAAATGTATCAGAACTACCAGGAGATTTTAGAATGAAGATACTGTTTTAAAAAAATTTTGACTGGAAAACTTACACAATATCTCTGATGTGCCCTGTTGTGCCAAAGATGTTTTTGAATACCTAAAATGGGGAGAACTTGACAAAAATAACATTGTTGAATTTGTGTTTAGTGTTTTGGTCTGATTCCGAGTAATTTTTTGTTATTTTTTTACTTCAAAATCCAGTTTTCCCATCAGTGTGATGAAATTAATGTGTAAATCATAAAATTTGTTTTGATCATAAGTTCAATGTGTAAAATAATGTACTTTTTCCCCCTATACTTTACTTTATTTTTTTATTTTATTACAAGTGCATACATAGTCTGATATTTCACGCAAGATGAAAAAGAAGTGAATGGGAAAGGGATAGTAATGGAAGAAATAGGTAGGAAATAGGAAGTGTTACCATTGATTGTAAGTCAAATCTCTTTTATAAATTTAAGTGTTCAAGGTTGGAGTATTTTGACAGTATTTATAAAGACATCTGTTTTCAGTCTCCCGCAAGGTCTGTAATTTTGTTTTGTAAGACTACGGTCTAAATATGGTTTAAAACAGCATTCAAATCTTCCTTGACCATTCTTTATTTTTCAACGTATTTCGTCAAATGTAGACAGTCGAATTAAGTGTTTGGCTGGTATCAGATTTGCTTGGCATCCCTTTAACTATAATTTTACATAAGATGGACGGGTGACATTTATTATATTCCCACGTGGTTAATTATAGCAGTATGAGTAATTTTTCTGGAACTAAGGTCACATTGATAGCAGGTCTGCATCATTGGCCCATCTAATGTATTCATCCAGTTATAATTGAAAGAAGGAAATTTTTTCAGTGAGATTGTGAATGGCTCTGAAGTCAAATTAAAGCCAAATTGTTGATGCTGTAACAGCTATTGTAGCAAAAAAGTGGCTCATGCAAGAATGGATGTCTTAATTGCCTCGTTGGATTTGTGCCATTTTTGAGGCCGCGATTCTCTTAAGCGAAAGACGCTAACTGTCCCTTCAAAGTCAAATTGAAAGGCCGTTTAAATTCAAAAGTATGAAAAAGGTACCTACCTTTGAACCGAATGAGTCTCTCCATCGATCTACACCATTCAATGCTTTTCAAATCTCTAATGACTGAAAAGTCAAACGGTTTTGACACTCTCAGTAATAGACTTTTTAATTTTAAGAAAGGGAAGCTAATCTCAATTTGGAGTTCAGGGGATTAGTTTCTCTCCAAAACCAGAACAACAGGCCCCAAAACTGACAAAGAATCAATGTAGGAAATAAAGTCGTCCCATGAAACCCTTTCGACTTCACAATTGTAAATCGTACTAAAGACATTATATTGTCCATCAGTGCCTTTATTTGTCTTGTTAGACCAGTTTTTACTCTAAGGCATTAATTTTTCGATATTTACCCCTCTTTAATCATATTTTGCTTCCTTCTTTTTTACAGTTTTTTTTTTCTCTCCCTTTATATTTCTATCGCAGGTACTCTTTTAAATGTTAAGTTTTACCATCAATTATTTTTTGAAAATTAAGAATAATTTGTCTTCGTCCAAAATTTCTAAAACAAGAATAGACTCATGTCTTCATTTGTACGGAAGGATTGAAGTAAAGAAGATACCTGCTTTCTATAGTTGAAATTATTTTGATTGATCGTATTTTATCATTTTATATGTGCCCATGTATGTTATCCTTAGTATTAGTGTCCTCAAATTTTTTCAACCACTGTTTCCCCTTTCATGTTTGAATTAAGACAATTATCAAGAATATTTTGTGATATTATACCTAAAAATCAATTAAACAATAAATCTATCTAGTTATTATTTCATATCTGAATTATAATTTTCATCAATCACCTTTCAAAGAAATCATTTTTTTTTTGCTGTGACAGAATTTAAGTTTGAGGAAGCACATTGAGCAGTGGCAAAGCGAGATTCAAGGGCTACCGATATTTTCTCTTTTCAACTCATGAAAAAAAAAATTGATTATGAAGGTGTGCCTTGCAAACACAGTGACAATCTATCTTTTTCCATTGGTTCAAATGACAAATCAATTATATTGCAGCGCACGACACGTCACTGACTGTAAAATACATTCAGTGATCACAATTTTAAGAGTAGGACAGAAACCATTACAACTTCAGCTGGCAATATTTATAAAAATGGTATGCTTTGATGTACTGAGATATCTAGATAAGAGCTTCACTCTTAATCTTAATTACCCGCTTCTGTCTCTCGTAATTTTTTGATAAAACGTTCCTTTTTATCGGATTGATCTTTTGATTCTTGCCAAGAGCTTGAGCTCGGTGAGAACGGGGATTTTGGCCAGGAGCCTCGGCCTGGTTGGAACTCTCTCTCATTTCTGGACTCTGGACTTACGATTTTTGAAACATGGAACCCCGGACAACTTTGGTGACTCGTCAAAAGACTTTTCTTTCTCTCTCTGAAATCTTCTCCATTTTTAGACCATTTTAACATTTTAATTTCGCTAATATTTTCAATGTTTTATCTTTTTCAACATTCTTAAAATTTTCAATCAATAAATTTGTAAAACGCCAGACTTCTTTGTCATTCTTAACTTGAAATAATCCCGATCGTAAAAAGCGTAAAAATCATGAATTTTTAAATTTTTATTTTTTGATCAGTTTGCTAATGTGCTCTCCCACACTATTTTAGCAGGTATAATTGTCCAAATACTTGGATTTTCACTTTAAGGGTGAATTTCAGAGTATTTCGTCAATTATATCTCACAACTGCTCCTCCAGTGATAATACTTGAATCCATGTAAGAGTATAAGTCGTAAAGTTTTAAAATTACGTCTTATATGGAATTGGGTTTATCTCTGAAGGAAGGACGACCATCCCAGTGAGCCCTCTGCTCAATTTCTCCATTGTAAAACGGTGGTCGTTGCAGTACTCAAAGAAGGTAATCTCTGATATCAAGTAAAGAGCTAAGATTTCTTTTTTGAATAATACATGTGTGACAAAATTTCAAAGTTAGCAGACTGATGTTGCTGAGGACCTTAGCAGACCGATTCTTAACCCTCTGTAGCATAACGTTGCGAATTAGTAACAACGTATTTTTTGGGTTTTTAAAAATTGAATCTTTCTTCTATGGCATGATTTGGCAAATTTTCATTAGTTTTTTCTTTTCTTGAATAACGGTTTCCCAAACATTTAAAATTTTGAAAAAACATGTCATGCCATATGCTTTTTATGCAAGCTACAAAAGAGATTAGTGTCCCCCAAAATCTGAGCTCCAAAATTAATTCGTGCCATATCATATATGCATGTGGACGCTGAATCACATTCCATTAGCCAGTTGAGGGAAATCGTTAATTTTTGTCTGTCTTATTTTCCCCGCCATTGTGGAAATATAAGCTTCAGTCAATCACTGATATGATGTTGCAATATTTCATCAAAAATGCTGGGTAAAATCACGAAAAATTTCACTTTTCAGGTCCATCTCTCATTTTTAATTGTCACATTGAAAGTTTCATTCTAAAAGCTCGGAAAGGAACATGATATTAAGTTATCTAGGTAATGAGCCGGCGCCAAATTTCTAGGTAGGTATTCCATGTGTAGTCCTTTTGGGTTTTGGAATCAATGTCCCTGAAGTTACTTAATTTGCTTAAATAATTGAGGGGCTTGAAGGGCAAGGAGCATAAGAGCAGTTTTTGCTAACTCAAGAAATATGGGTTTGGATTTTTAAATTTACACAGAGCCTCATGACGAAAAAGAAGGTTAAACTCTTTTTTAGATGATTAAAAATTGGATTTTAGGAGTAAATTTTTCATGGCATAAATTTTGAGACTAGTATTAGTTGAAATCATTAGGTATGTATAATTCAATTCTTACAAATACTGCACCTATGCGCCTGGTCCTCCAAGTCCCTCAATTAAAAAAAAAAAAAAAAAAAAAATCATTGAAGAGAAAAAGAGGTGGGACAGGAAAGAGCTTATAAGACTCAAAACGTACCTAGCTATTGTGTATGAGACAGTTTGGGAAAAATGGAAAAGAACAAAAGCGTAGTTAATTAGATCTTTTTTTATTATTTTCTTTCATTTAAAAAATATAGTTAGGAAACTTGCAAACACAGAAATATAAAATCATGAGGTTCATAGGAATTAAATGCTTTTAATAGACTTTGCTGTCATTTTAAAATTACATGAAAATGAACATCTTTTGGGATACGTTGTTAGCACTTACTTCAAGTTGAAACATAGATTTGAGTTTTTTTCTTATCCACAGATCTTGAAGAAAAGCAAGACGAGCTATAAAATTGCTTTCAAGAAATTTTTCTAAGTTCCGCAGAGTCAGTGCCATTATTTTAGAGATGTTCCATTTAGTCAGTTAGACTTACAATTAGGTCAAAATCGCTCTCACGATCAGCATAGAGTGAATGAAAATGAGCTACTCATTAATTCCATGAACGACGAGTTCCTTCGAAGAGGCATGTTAAAAACGTATTAAAAAACTCTAGAAATTCGAAATTAAAAGTCTCAAAAAAAAATTGTCTATTCATGAATGCTCAAATTCAATTTTTTGGGACGAATTTTTTTTAAAATTTAACAAGAAAGGATTTAATCAATAAATCATGGGAATGTCCAGGAATCTGATCAAGCAATCACTGCGGTCAAATAATTAGGTAAAAAAAGGTCCCTTGAAATATTTTAAATGCGAAGGACCAAAATTATTGAGCACTATGAATAGCTGTTGGGAATGTTATTTGTTACTTACTAATCCTGAACACAAGCTTCGGAATAAATACTCTCAAAATTCAACAATAGATGAAAATTTTTCAGTTATGGACGGGTTTATCTAAAAACATATGATGATTTACTGAACATTACACTGAAAAGTATTAGGTCTATTTACGGCTCCCAAAAGTTTTGGTCAATCGTTGAAAAACTTCATTTTGGAGCCACCAGGATAAAATTATTTACAGTCTTCTTCGAAGAGGGAATTTGTTTCGTTATTTTTTGTATTTCGCAGCAATTTTGCTCCATTCTGCTGGGTAGTTGCTCTTCATAAATGTGATCAGCCGCTTGGCATTGGCAGCTTGTTGACTGGTGCAACCCTTGCAATTTTTATTTAACACCTCGGGAATTGCAACTGCATAACAAAAGAAAAACATTTTTTAGTTCAACTTAAAGGAGAGGATAAGAAATCTAGTAAGAAATCATGTCCGGGGGGGGGGGGGGCAGCCCCCCCGCAAGGCTAATGCAACCCCCCCCCCCCCCTCAGAAAAGTTAGGAAATATGAAAGGAAGATTGAAGAAGTTCTTCTTGCAATAGAATCGCGATTTCATCAGCGGTGATTTATCGCAATATTATCAAATAAAAAATCGGGATAAAATAAGATAAAATTTAGAGGTACGTAAAGGTAAAAGGTACGTTAAAGGTAAAAAAAAACCCGATTTTATAGAGGTAAAATTGTGACAAGATCGAGGACAATCGCTCAGACGTTAGTGAACCTAGCGATTTTCTCGCCAAAAAATCGCAACTTAATTTAAAAATATCGCGTTTTTTCCGTTGAAAAATGCTAAGTACTTGGGTCGTTCAATTAGGATTTGAAGTTTCAACTCCAAGTCTTTTGACCTTTTCCAGGCTCTCCGAGATTGAATAAAACTCTTTTAGTTTTCCTACTTTTCCCAGTGTTTCCCTGGCGATGAATCGTAACTCCCTTCTACAGCTGAAAAATTGAATTGAGTTAGTACCTACTCAATTTTGTAAGAGAATGCGACTTGAATTTTTTATGAAAATGCCAATTTGACGAGTAGGTAATCAGAGGAGCGACGAGTGAAATTTTCAGTTAAAAACGCCGATTGGTTTTCTCGCAGAAATACAATTTTAGAAAGGAAATTTTGCATCGTCTAAATGAAGTCACGGTCTTTCGTCTGAAAAATCGACGTAATCAAAATAGGCACTGACTGGGAAAATCCTAGTCGGATCTTGATAAGATTTTCAGTGCAACTCTGGTGACCAATATGCTTTTAGTTTTAGAAATAACTTTTTCGGAATGGTTCGTTGAGTGATTCCTAAAAAAATTTAAAGGCGCATTTTATGAAAAATTCTAAAAATATTTATCAGCGCGGTGGAGCGCAAGCGGCTTTGCGCTGAAGGAGGATCTATACATTGATCAGCATTTTGCAATTGGGAACTTCAATTTCTGACTCATTCATAAAAGCACGTATGCTTATAGGAAAACTAACGGTACAAACGTTGTTTCTTAGCTGAGCCAGAAATTGTCGTTCCTAATTGCAAAATGCAGTCCAATGCAGGAACATTCCTGAACTTCCAAACTTTGAAATTAGGTACAAACTTCAAAATATTTCAAGACAAGACGCACGATTAGCGGAAATTCTAAGGATCTCCTTATGCCAGCGATAGTGCCAGCTCCCCTGCTCCCCACTATACATTGAGAAGAAAGAAGTTCGGTGAAAAATACGGAACTTCGATTCACATTGAACATCGAAACTATCCAGTTAAAGTAACCGAAGTTTATAGTCATGGGAATACGCAAGTTCGGTTTTTGTGACCGGAAACTTCGGTCCTCTGAACCAAAAAAATGCAACAAGCCAAACCACGTATCTCCATTTTGGCGTTTCATAATTTCCGCTCCGATTCTATTCCCTCGTAGAGAAACAAGCCGACTTCATAGCTTAAAATTTTTACATGACATTCTGCTGACAGAGATGAAAAATCAAGAAAATTTTCAAGAAATTACGTTGACTAGTATTTAAAAAAAAAAAGTGAAGTATGATAGGAAGTCCACGATGTCTCGAATGGAGATACGTGGTTTCGAACTTCGGCCATCGATATACCGATGTTCGGTATATTTCACTGAACTTCTTTCCTCAAAGTTAGCGTATTCAGCATAGCTTTGGGAATCAATCTCGTGTAATAATGAGATCCATGGAAGGTCAAGATTTTGGAACTGAAGTTTCTGAACAGAACTGGTAACTTTTGAAAAACTATAATATTATAAGCCGTGTCCTGCGGGAGCGCTAGGGGGATAAAGAAAATGAAAATCACCTTTTAATTGCTTTCCGACATTATCGCAGGCGCCTTTGCCCAGAACACAATTCAGCTGCTTCAGGATGTAGTTTTTATTTTTCAGATGTCCGCTGATATCCCCCGCTCCGAAATTCGGGCCCAAATGAGCACTCTCCACGAAGTAGACGGCGAGGACTGAGAAAATCGCGAGAAGTACTACACACTTCATTTTAGCCGCGTTTAGATTTACACGAAACGATCGAAGTTATAGCGAAAATCGCGAGAGAAAATTTAGTCGGATGGATATACTTTTTCGCGAGAAAAGCGGGTGTTCAGGATGCACGTTTAAGTGTCCGAGTTCCTCGACTATGGGCTACTGACAGTTATCGGTCGTTCGGTGGAGTGACCTTGAAACGAGTGCTGAAACAGTTCAGCGATGAAAAGAGGAGATGGGTAGATAATATTTGTAAAACAACAGATAGCGGATACGAAGGTCTTAACGTAGATTTTACCGCATACACGTGGCTAACGAGGGCTTCCAAGAGAGTGTCCTACGACTTATCTTCAAAAAGGGAAATGAGGGTAGGTATCTAGCATAAGCTCGTGAAATCAATGGTTGAGGAAAGATTGCGGTCCCGTACCGTCTAATATCAGTCACCCGATCGAATCTTGGATTATCTCGTACCTACCTAATTGGAAAAATCTTAACGTCTACTTGTCTGGGTCAGATTTGAAAGTTTCAGTCGGAATAAGTTGTCTGCTTGGATATCCTGGTTTAGGACCGAACCATAAAGAGCAACTTCCTCGATTAAAATCTACTTTTCAGGGAAACTTACGACTAGAGAGAAAAACACACGCAAACTTGCTCATGTATGGATGTCCGAAATGCGAAACCACGTATCTCCCATACAGTGTTTCAAAATTTTTGCCCCGATTTTATTTTTTCGAAGAAGAACAAGTTAACTTGATAGCTTCAAATTTCTACAGAAAAGTCTGCTACTCGAGATGAAAATCAAGGAAGTTTTCCAGGAATTACGTTGCGTGGCTTCCTGACTAAAAAATGAAGCTAGGCAGGAAGTCTGCAACATTGCGAACGGGGATGGGTATGTAGTTTCGCATTTTGGCCATCATTCTCTCTTCTAAGAACCACCCGGATCCCGTTTCAGACTTCTGATTTCCCCAATGAACTTAAATCCCTTTTTCTGGCTTTTTCACAGGCTGTCGATGACAAATTTTTGGAGTCACAAAGTCGTAATTTTCAGACTGCTGAACAATTTAAATTTTTCGAAAATTAGGTATTTGTAACAAAAATTGGGAAAAGTGAGTGAGTGAAAATGGTAGGGATTTTCAAAATGGGAAGTCATCACGCATCTTTGTAAAACTTCCGGATGTGACGACTTCAAGACTGGCAACTAACGTGTACTATTCCCAGAAATCGAGAGCAAAAAGGGGGTCAATGAGAGTAAAAAAGAATATTATTTGCATAATTCGCTAAAATGATCTGCCGGGTGGGGGTCTCATTGTAATCAACTTTGGCGAGGGTGGCAATGATACGTTGCTTCGCGGGTAAAGTACCTACGCAGTATAGTTTGTCATCACTTGTTGCCTTTCAGCGAGCGATCGCGGTTATTTCGAGTTTCGCAGTTCCTCAAGTGGAATCGCTGTTATTCCAAGTTTCGCAGTTACTCGCTTATAATCGCGGTTATTTCGAGTTTCGCAGTTACTCGCTTATAATCGCGGTTATTGCGGATTTCGTCATTACTAACAAGTAATCGCGATTACTTCGAGATTCGCTGTTCCTCAAGTGGAATCGCGGTTATTTCGAGTTTAGCAGTTACTCGCGTATAATCGCAGTCATTACGAGTTTCGTAGTTACTCGCTTATAATCGCGGTTATTTCGAGTTTCGCAGTTACTCGCGTGCAATCGCGGTTATTGCATATTTCGTCATTACTGACAAATAATCCCGATTATTTCGAGATTCACAGTTCCTCATGTGGATTCGCGGTTATTTCGGGTTTCGTATTTACTCATAAGTAATTGCGAAGTTTATCGCTTTTAAACGCACTGGTATAGGTATACGCGGATATGATCAGGGTATTTTGCGAACATACTCGCGAATACTCGCGTGACAAGGCTGTTTCGCGCATATATTCGCGGTTCCTTGAGTACTCTCGTCATTGCAGTTATCCGCGGAATCACAAGAACACCCGCACCCGCGGTCACTCTCAAACCGAATAGAAGAGAACAAACTGAATGAAAAGGTTTGCAATAGACAGGTTCTGCCTCAGTTCTTGTAATATTTATTCAGAGTCACGGGTCCTTGCTTGTAAGTTTGCGGTGGGTTATTTGCAGACAAGCTTGTGCTTGTACGCTTGAGAAGTTGAACATATATATTGCAGCCTCTCAGTCAAAACCACCTTTCAATGTCTCAATGCCCCTACACTTGAAAAGAAAAAACTGGGCTTGGTACTAACCCAGTTTTTTTTTTTTCAAGTGTAGGGGCATCAAAGGTTTTTTAGAGGGTATGTGAGTCAAGTCGGTGTGATTTAGTCAACTTTAAGCAATGGACCAGTGGATACCGTACAAATTTAAGCATTCTGAGTCATAATTATTGGCCAAAATTTTATGTTGAACACGATTCACAACATAAATTACTGAAACCAACCCCTAACCAAGATAATGACGTTTTCTGATACAGAAATTCAAGCTTCCCGCTCATGAATAAAACAATAATCCAAGTACTTAGTTAAATCGCAAACTAAATGTTACTGTGACAGTCTCTGCAATTTGAAAATATACTAACCTCAATGTGGATGTGTTGGCTCAGCTGTTGCACGTTTTTAACAATTTGAACAACAGAGGACAGAAAGGGAATATTGCTCGATTAAGAAATCTACAAAAACCATTGTAGTGTGCCATTCGGTTAAAGTAGAGTATTGTTTATCTTGCTGGCAGGAAATTCAAAATTTTCTTAACCAATGTAGACTGATAACGTTGATATCATAGTTATGAGTTAATTTTAGTAATTTTTGTTGCGCTAATCAATTTCGATAGAAAATTCTAGTAAAGATACATTTATCAAGGTGCTTCATTCGTACCTTGTCTACTGGTCCATTAACAAATTTATTTAAAAAATCTCAGAGAAACTAATGCACGACTCCCATTTTCTATGTATGACTTTGGCTTCACATTTTCATAGCAGGACCTCTTTGAGCATAATTTTCAGGCTACCTACAGCTTCCCACTCAGTCTTTAATTCAATCAGGGACATAAAGAAGACATTAGCACCACAGGAGAGAATTGATAATGTCTGAAGGAATTCTCAAAACTGAATTTTTTTTCCTTTTCAAGCATTCCTCTGGAAAATCTTTCTCAGTGGTATCGACACTTGATACGCACATAATATTAGATGCAGAATCTTCATCAAATCTACCATTTATGACCATGGACATATAGGGGACATAGATACGGGAAGCCTCGGACTCCCAAAGAAACCCTTTCCCCAGAAAAATTCTGATTGTATGTGGTTGCTCAATATCAGAAAACCCCTATGAGCGGTGATTGGACTCTCAGCCCCCTACCCAACAGAATTTTCTAGCTATGCTTATGTTCTTGACTCATCACAGTGGAGCCAATTATAGACCATTTCAGTTGAAGAGAGTTGTGCCAACTTCAAAAAAAAAATTAGAAAAAAAATTGAAAAAACCTTGAGCAAATTTTTGTTGAACCACTACCACCGCTACCACTTTTTTGCTATTCATCAATCAGCCATGATATAAAAATTCTAGCTTAAGCCTTTTTGAATATTTTTCAAGATAGGACTATTTCTTCTAGTTAAATTATTGCTGCTGCCCCTCCCCCTTCCTCCCTACAATGTTTGGTTTTTGAGTTCAATAATCAAAAGAGTAAGAGTTCAGTCAAAATTAAGCTCAGTTCTTCCAACTGCAGCAAACAAAAAAAAAAAATCTAGAGCACACAATTAAAACTTGAGATATTTAAGACTGCATAGGATGCAAACAAAACATTTAGGTTCAGATGAAAAGTAAAAGAGGTCAAGTAATGAAGTAAAACCAAAAATCGTGTGTAGATAATAAGTAAAGTGTTGATGAGAAAGAGAATGAAGAAAACACTGGAACACTCACATTAATACTGGAAGCAGGAGCATGTCAGCGTAGAGGAGCAGGCTTCAACTACCGTCGAAATCTCAGTAACGAGGGGAAAAATCTGGAGGCACCATAAACGACGAGACCCGCCAAGGACAATTTAATGGTAAACTTTAGAATTTTGGTACTTCTCGATGGAGGTGGTACTCTGAAAAAAACAAACATCAAAAAGGCGATGAACAAATTTGTAATAAGAGAAAATGGCTAACACCGAAGAATTTCTAAAGAGCCTCAGTGCTTGAATATAACAGGCTAAGCTTAGGTCCTTACAACATTCAGGAAGTAAATTCCCTAATTATGCTCCGAAACAAATGAAAATTGTAAATTTTCTCCATATGTGCCTGTGTAGTTAAGGTGGAACTTCAGTTTCTGCGTAATGCGTTCTGGGTATGATCGATATATTTTAAATTTTGACCACTTGGTGGATCATGTTACGAACATCGGAATTTCAGTCTGTATAACAATCATTAAGAAATGTCACTGCGAAATCATCCTCCAAAATTTTAAAATAAAGTGAAAAGTACTGTTTCCATTTTGCAACCGATTTTAATGTATCAATATCGACGATTAATTGTAAATAGTACTTTTGACTTCATTTTAACTCTTCGGAAGATAATTTTTGCACGAAAATTCTCCAATGACTTATCTACGGACTGAAATTTAGATTTTCCCAAAATAATTCACCTACAGGTTAAAATTTGAGATTTAAAGCTGAAGATCCACTTTAAAAAGTGATTATCTCATATTTTGACACACTAAGTAATAACTGACAAATGAATATCAGGCTGTAGGATGGAAAATCTTTTGGTTCATGAGTTACAATCTTAGAGCCCCAAAAAATATTCAAGGAAAAAGTTCCCTAGATTTTATTCAAACTGATTTGAATTGAAAATTCAGTACGATTGGATGAAGTTATAAAAATTTCAATTTGTGAAAACATGAGTGTGGAGGTATCGCTCATCGTAAAACACAGCGTATGATGCTATCTACCGCCTTAATGTAGAACATAGTTTCTTCCATGTTGGTTTCATAGATCAGTGATACACATGTTTGAACCGTTTGTTTGGCGTTAAACATGAATGAAGCCAAGATAGAGGAAACCACTGGCGTGGTCGATGATGTCATTCAGCATGTTTTTCGATGGGTGATATCTTTGTTACTATTGGACTTAGAAATTTACAATTGGATGAATATTTTAAAATGGGGCTAGTCTATAAATTTGAACCATTAAAACACAATTCTGTGGCTAGCATAACCGATAAATTTGTGATTATTGATTACTTTCAGTTAGCTACATACCCACAAATAGGTAAGAAATCTTCCTCGGTTACAGTTCCCCACAGTTTTACAATTCCTGGTAGGTGGCCGATTCCGACAATGCCAACAACAGTCGCAGGTTGCCCAGCACTACCTAGATTTGAAAAAAAAAAAAACGAAAAATAAAAAAACCAACTATGCAAAAATTACAAAGGTAAGATATATTTACTTAATAATAAAATCAACAGAAATCAAAGAGAGGAAAGAATAGCTCTATGTTTCTGAAATCAACAATACAAATATTGATACCACTATTTGCCTTATTTGACACGTCACAAAATTATGCTAACTTAAAGGAGGAGGGAGAATTTTTCACTAACAGATGGCAGGCAACAAGAGGAAACTTAAAAAAGTACCTATTCGAACATTTTCTCATTCCTTAAATTCTGCATTTTAGCCAGACTTAATGTGGGCTTCCAATACATTAAAAATCACAGTTTTCCTAGTTTTTTACCAATTTTTTGCAGGAAGTGTTCAAGAGGTAATCATTTTTGTTTAAAATGGGTCAGTAGCACCCTTTTTTAAATTCATTTTCTAAAAATGCAGAGTGAAGTAAGCTTCTAGGAATTTTTTCAGTTTTTTTCAAAACTCAATGGAAAAGAAACCTCATTTCAAAAATGCCAAAAATGGAGCCAGTTTGAAAAGATATTTTTGACGGGCTTGACGACGTAGCCTGGCGGGGAAAGCAGCATTTAGTGATTGAATGAACTCAGCTCAAGGCAACATCTTGCTATATCAACTTGACTGTCGGCTATGAATTACTTTACCCTATTCTCTCCTTAGAATTGCATTCATGAACCTTTCGGTTTTTCATGAAAGTTTAAGTAGGAAAGTATAAAATTTTAAGTATCTTAAAATGGAATAACTTATCCTTCCTTTAAGAGTGCTTACTTCAAATTTTTAATGAATGTTTTAGATTTTTCATGAAATTTTAGTATAAATAGATTTACTACAACTCTGCAAAAAGTTAGGTGCAAAAAGTGTTAGGTTATCACCTTAATAAAAGATACTGTTTATCAGAGGGAGAGAAAATTTTAAAAAATACCTGGGAAGCGATCCGGCAGTTTGGCAGCAGCAGCTACTTGAAGAGAATAGGTCAAATAAATATCACGCTCATTAAGAAATACCTTGCCAATCCCTGGGTAGTATTTGGCTAATTCTTTGAACATTTCATCTAACACATCATCATTCTTGCATTTCTCAACAAATTCTTCACTGAAAATGAAAAAAAAAAAACACTCTTTAAAGGGAAAAGAGAGAATTTCAGTAAAAAATCAGTAGGGTAGATGATGTGATGGCATAGTATCAGGAATATGTTATTCATAAAATAGAGATTGAATCCATGTGGCCTGACTTTTTAATCTCACAGGGAACAATCTTAGAGATGTTCATGCTTCACTGAATGGATAATGAGTTTCCAACTTCGGTGAGCTTGATTTAAACAACTTTTTGAAATTGTGTGAGTATTTTGCAGGAGAATTCTATTCTCAGGACATTTTCATCCTGTTCTGACAGTTATTAAAATTTCGTCAATTTTTGAGAGGAAATCTATCCTGAAATTTTCTGAATTTGATTTGTTCCTGTTTTTTTACATTTTATGAATGTAATGGTGCAGATTATTTTAGCTTTGACTTACTTGATTTTCGAGTCATCAGTGAACATAAGAGAAAATGATAAACAGATCAAATCCCACCAGGATAAGAAATGGACAGCTCTCTTGATAGTGACTGCGAGAGGTCTGTCACCAAAATGGAGAATACAGCCAGGAATTTTGGACACCTGAAATTGAAAGCAAAAACTATTTTTCTTTGTTTTTGGCAGGGGCGGAGAGAATATTTACGCATTCCAAAATCTTTAAATCAGAAGCAAGGGTTTTAAATTTTCAGAGACACAAAAATTCATAGATTGACTTCAGGGAGGATGAATGCCAAATTATTGGTACAAATGTTATAAATGTATTAAAAAATTGACTGAATCTATCTAAGTTCACGTTTTTCTTTTCAACATATTTGCACCCTAGAACAATGGATTAACATTATTTTCGGAATGAAAAATTAAATTTCCAGAAATCCGTGTTTGTACACCATTTGAAATTACTAAAAATGTGCTGGTCAAGTGATAACTTAACCAAGCAATCAATTTACTGAGTAAAATGAAATAAAATGTAAGTTATCTAAAAAGTAATTAAACTTACTTCTTTGAAAGCTCTTCTAAATTCACCACCAGGTGCCATGCCTAGCACTTCCGTGAGCTGCTTTGAGAGTCGTAGCAAAAGAACACAAAGGAGGCCTTGAATGGTGCCCTGTTCATCCATAATGCTCTTCATTTTTGAGAAAGACATGCTCTTCACCTCTTCGGTGAATTCTTTGTTTGTCATTTGCAGGATCCCTGCTCTACCTGAACACAGCTCTACTACAACAATATTGGGACGGACGGTTCTAATGACCTTAACCAACAAAAAAATTTTACAAATTACTTACATGGTTTTACAAGAAAAAGCAGGTACTTGAATGGGTTCATTATGCAAAGAAGGAAGTCATCATTAAGAAATGGGCAAAAATATCAGGAGAATGGTGCATTAAGAGGCCATGTTACTCTAAAATAGTGAGTAGAGCACCAATTATCCGTGCTTCGGTTATCCATTTATTTGGTTATCTGACACTCAAAATTCTGAAAATTCACCAAAATTTCCGAGTATTCCCTAACTGTGGCAATCCTGTAATACAAATGCTGTTGAACAATAAGGGAGAAAAACGATAAAAAGAGCCACAGTCCTTTTCAGCGATACCAGTGCCCAATTTCTTATTGGCAAATGCTAATCTCTTGGGAACCAGCCTGGGCGCATCAATAAGTTCAAGGCCACAACTTATACAAATCTTCAGGGGGAGGAGGAGAATGTCCCCTGATGTATCTTAGAATTATTAGGGGCGGAGAGTTGAGAAGAATGGCGTAATGAGCAGACCTACAGGAAAAATTAAATAATTTTTTCATCCCAATTTTTTATGATCTTTAAGCAGTAAACCAACCTATTGAAAATTAAATCTCATTTCTCTGATCTGCAGTTTCTTTCTTGCTTTTTTTCTTACCTAAAAGGGACAGCAACTCTAAAATCGAAAATGAGATAGTATTAAAAATTGAAGCGGGAAGGTATATGAAGCAAAATGGCTCTGTCCTGAATGAAAAATTCGCAAAATCGGCAGAGATAAGAAAGATTGTGAGTCTGACTGGTGATGTTATGCGCTTCCGATGCGACTGCGGTTCACATGCACACGACTGGAAGTCTGGTGCATTTGCTGTCTGGCGCTGCGAAGTCGCCTTTATAGTCACACCTCAGCAAAGAAAAAAGAGTCAGCCAGGAACAAGCAAGATCAGGGCGCACTAATAACTTGTCGCGAACACGCATCGGCCACTAGACACCGGAGACAGAATGCAGAGTGCGGACTGCGAAATGCTAACGGAGCTCATGACGTCAGGTGCTTAGCTGTTTCTTTGCAATAGCAGCTCAACGAATGTAGATATTTGCAAACAGATTTTGGCATCGTTCATTGCACACTTTTCTTCGTTGATTTAACCAAACTTGTTTTTAAGGTTGGCGTCCCCTTTAAAAGTATTCATAATATGTTTGATTTATTGGACTACATTATGGAATAAGGAGCTACAACTTCTGGCTCATGCATAGAGACACCTGTCTATATAGGAAAAACTAGCGGCACATTATCTGTTTCTTAAGTGAGCCACAAATTGTAGTTCTTTATTGCAAAATGAGGTCCATTTTAACAAACATCTCACAGTGATTTTAAAAATAATGGCGAGGTAGTTTTGGGGACGAGCTTTACCCAGGTATGTCACAAAACCATAAATTTAGCATTTTGTAATTTACGAACAGCCCTTTTCAGGACGGGTTGAAAAATAAGTTTATTCAACTAATTATTAATGTTTTCTCGTACTTAAAATACAGTTACCTTTGAGACGTCATCTTGACTCTCTCGGCTGAAGTGCGCAGTGCCAACCAGATATACTTTGTTACCATTTTTGCCTTCAAGAACTCGAACTGTTGATGGGAGATCGTACTCATAATCGGTTTCTGATGAACTATGGTGACAACAAACAGGGTCATCTATGAAACAGGAAATTTCACACAAGTTCATTAACCTTGCTTAAGTTAAACATGAATTATTGTTGTATACTGAGCATTTAGATTTGAATGAATGGTCTCCTTCATTAACAGTACATACATATATAAGAGTCGCTCTCACAGCGCTCTGCAACGCCTAACCGCCACAAAACTCGGTCCTCCCACAGGTCATGAGGGAGTTGGCACTCCCTCATCTCATCCATAACCCCCTGTCGCCAACCTTTCACTGGGCGTCCCCTTCATCTCCTCCCAGGAGAAACCCAGTTGGAAGTCAGTATTAACAGTACAATATAGTTTAAAAAAGTGCGCAACTTTGAGGGCAAAAGAAGGAGATCAAACAATGAAAAAAAATAATCAGATCTTAGACTTTTCAATAGGTACTCTAGATTTTTCATTGGCACATGTTGTTAAACCATCATAGAGAGACTAATTTGCAACAGTTCCAAAGTTATGGTTGTTTACGTCTCAGAGATTGCATTAGCTTAATTCACTTCAGAGATTGGCCACAGCTTAGAAAGTTAATATATCAGAAGGAAACCGTAAATAACATTGACACTTTTTCCCCTTTGGCCACAGACAGGGAGGAAAGTTGCAATAGGCCTATTAAATCATAATCCTGCCGTACCTAAAATGATTATTGAAATTTTCAGTGTGCTGTACTCTTAGAAAAACTAATATAGAGAGGTTTGGTGAGCAATTTCCTACAGCAATAGGAAAATATCTCATGAATATAGCATAAAGTTTCACCCATATTTTTATTTTATTTTTGGGATCCCAAGCAAGAATGAACGCTTGAGGGATTCAAGGAATGAGGACAGGCAAAGTGCTCCGTACTTTACAGGATCAAAACGATTTGACCACAGCAATTCTAATCCAACAAGGAAAGATATAGCTTAGGGTATTTTTGAATAGCTTAAAGGACACAATTTCTGTTTGGTGCCCTGTACAATTGTGTGTATTGAGTTTCTTTTCTTAATAATCATTTCTTTCTCCCTTAAGAATGAATTACTAAAACCACCCCTATCCATTGGCTGGGAGAGCATGGGTTCTAAAACTCTAGGGGGCACTTTTTTGGATTACCTACCTTTTAATTGTCCTTATTAATTGTGAATATTTCAAGCTATACACTTTTGACTTCTCTTGACTTTTTAAATAACCAAGACAAGTTGACGATGACTTTTCATAGTTACCTGGACCACTTGAGGAGGAGGAGGAGGCTGCTTCAATATCTACAAGATGTGATGCCATGATCCTTATTCAATCAGAAATTGATCCTAGCTCCTTGATTTCCTAACGGACCGATAAAAAAGAAGGTTTATATCTTTAGAGTCAGAATCAACTGCTGTTACAATTGATGGTGCCAATGAAGGTCTTCAAACAGTAAAATAAAATAAAATAAAATATATAACATATGCTGAGGGAGCAGCAATTACATCTTACTGATATTTTTTTAGATATTGATGATCATCGCAGTACCTTTTCCCACTCTTCCCCCAGTAAAACTCTTCATTTCCGACCTATCTCTTAGACTGATCTACACAGCCATAATTTATATTTTCAACTTATAATTAGATTTAGCGATAGCAAAAAAACACCCATTTTCCTTTGGAAGTTCCTTGATGGAACATTGGCCTATTGATTTGGTGCGGGAAATGGAATGTTTAGAATATAATTTGAGTGCAAATACACAAGCAGTCTTTCAGGTGTTCCTGTACTACTTACGTATGTATTCTGTGCACATGATTTTGCGGCATCAAGCGACAAGTAAAACTCCAGACTTATGAACATTAAGTCATCTAAATGACTTGGTTGATTTAGAAATTTACTTAATTTAATCATATGATAGTAATATAAAAATATTAAACTTGTGCTACATAATATAGTACTTAAAGAGAGAGTGAATAAGAAAAAAAGGAAGAGAAAATAAGTGTACTTACTCCAGCTCTCAATTACCAGTGATTGATTGGAATTCCGAGTTGACTTTCCTGTTCTCTCGCTTACATGATCACTTGTTTACGAAAATCGTGACAATGTTGAAGGATAACGGAATAAGCAGATTGTGAATAGAGATCAATCTTTTATCTTTTGATTGATTATCAAAGTTATCAAGGAAATCGGGGAAATCGTGATTACGTGGGAGAGATGGCAGTGTGTAGATAACCTTAAAATTCGAACTTTTCATCACATTTTTTGTGTTTTTCATTTAATTCGCTCTGATTGGCCAAAATTCTTTGCGCGCTTTTCAACGACCTTGTAACAAATATGAAAATTTAGCGCGAAATTCGAAAATACGCTCCTCGTCAAAAACACCGTTGTGCGACAAGCAATTCTAAAGAAGGTAAGTGATATTGTTAATTTATCTGCCCTGTAGAAAAGCAGTAGAAAAAAAATTTCTCCATCCTTGTCTTTGTTTTCTAATTTTTTTTACCTCCAAAAGAAATAACGACGGTGTAGGTCGGCAATCACATAACTTTGTTTGCAATGTCTCAAAATCTCCACCTCTATGTTATATTTTTGAAGGAGAACAAATTGACATCATTCCGTGAAGTTTTTGCAGAATTTTCTTCGCTCAGAGAAGAAAAATCATGGCCGTTTTAAAGAATTGCCGCTGAATAGTTTTCCGTTTAAAAAATAAAGTATGACAGGAAATCTGCGACGTCGCAGACCGAGTTATGTGATTGCCGACTTACACCGTCGATAAGTCTTCAACCACATCTTTTATTTTGCCCTCTAAAAGGAGAGTGATCACATATGAGCGAAAGTTAAGTTCCGTAAACCTATCTCTGTATGGACAAGGCCTTCCATTAATAAGAAATGAACCAAAAAATTATGAAAGAACAAACATAAATATGGTTTAATAATTTAAACTTCCGCCGCCGCGCCGCGCTAATCGCACTGTGCTTGGCGCAATGCGTGAAGTATTCCTACAGTCTTACATGCGCTATGCGTTTCGGGCCGACCGCGGGCTGCTGCACGCACTGTTTGACGCAATGCGTGAAGTATTCATGCAGTCTTGTAGGCGCTATGCGTTTCACGCTGCCCGCTACTGACCGCAGCGACCGCATCGTCTTTGGCGCAATGCGTGAAGTATTCATGCAGTCTTGTAGGCGCTAAAATGTGTTACATACCGACCGCCGCGCCGAGGGTTTCTCCTTTTCATCTCACGTTCTCGTCATCATTGCTCTCTGCGCCGCGCCGTTCCAGGCCAAATTCCGTGTTCGGTTTCTCTCTTAGTCTTAACTCGACTAACTAAAGATGCTGTCTATTGTATCACAGAAGGACGACAAAATTAGAGATATACTCTCAGGAAATGAGAGATTTTGTCACCTTTTCTCGTTCGTAATTTTTTTTTTTTCTAAATCCAATTTTTCTTCATAGCTACATTCAAAAAAATTGCAAAATTTGCCGCCCCCTAAATTTGCCGCCATGGGCCGCGGCCCATGTGGCCACCCCCTTAATCCGGCCCTGCATGTAGTGTTTCTTATGGCATGATGAGACCCTCGAAATTTTGAAACCACCTCAAGGAATTAAAAACTCCTTGCATTAATCAAGGGAGCTCTACGGGTGCAAGTTCAATGGCCGGAAAAAAATAAATGAAAACTACTGCAAATTACTCGAAGTAAATTGGACATTAATTTATTCATAAAAATTACAAAATTGTTATTGGTTTAATTATACATTACCATAGATTGTATACAAAACACAACAACTACCCTTCTTTATGTCCTTAAGCATAAAGTGACATTGTAAATAAAATAAGGTAAAAGGCATACATAATGGCCCTGCTTGATTTTCATATTGGTCACTTTCCTCGCTGGCGTGATGCAGTATTTCCAAAGTATTTATATTAATACAGATACAATAGGAAACAAACCATAATGATGTTTTCACCCCAGTCTCATTAAAAAACTCCTTGAAAAGGCTTGATAGAGAATATACTATACGGCACGAGAACATTTTATTGCTTCATCTAAAAGTGCTTCATGAGCTGAGGTCACGGTAATTTTTATGATTTTTTCCTGATACAGAAAATTTGAGGAAAATGTATTTAAAATTGATACCATCGCCCAGTGACGCCATAGTGTGGTATTTCCCAATTATACACATATTTTTGAGCAGAATAGATTATTCTGTCAGCTATCGAGGACATTTTTGTAGGTACTCAGTTCACTCAGTGGTTTCTATTTGTAGATGATATTCATTAAATTTCAGAAAACTGCACATTCTCTGAAGAAAATACAAATTTAGATCGAATGGTGAAGCAATTGTTAAAAAAAGTCACAGTGGACCACCTTAACCAAAACAAAAAAACAAAAACTCAGCTACCCTTTCTCTTTCCTCTCGCCCCAACAGTTTCATACCCTCGTTGGACAGAGTTGGAGCCAGTTACTGCCGTCTGACAGTGGCGTGGCGTGAATAATCGATTATCGATATCTCGCCATTTGAAGCTATGGTAAAGAATCGATTACTAAGGTGTTCGCTGCGAACACCCTGATAATCGATCTTTTTTCATAGGTTTAAATGGCATAACAATCGATATATCGCAATTCACGCCACGCCACTGCCGTCTGAAGCAAAAACGCCGTATATCTGCATTTTCGCATTTTTCCTCGACACGTGATGAACTGTTACAAGGATTCGACCGGGGGTGGCTACCGCCACTCTTGATACCTGATTGCCACACTAGTTCTCATTTTTTCATATTGAATTCCCAAAAGCATGATGGAATCATTTAAAAACATTGAAACATGAATATAATAGAAAAGTGTTGATTATCCACGCTGGTAGGGACGGCGAATCAAAAATCGCGTATAATCGAAAATCGCGGATAATCCCGATTGAATTATGCTACTGGGCAGCAAAAAAAACTATCTGAAAGACTGATGTAGGTATTTTAAACGAATCTACTGAGAACTTGTCAAATATTAGACAGAAATGTAATTATTAGTAGAAAAATGAATAATTTTTACCCACCTCAGGAGAAGTTTTTTAAGTTATATATAATTTCTAGAAGATGTTCTTTTTAGAAATTTGTACCATAAAATTGCAATGTTTTGGGGCTACGATCCATTCCACTGGTTTTAGAATAATGATTCCGGCCGCGAACCACCAAAAAAAAAAAATCGCGGATAATAATACGGTGCGCGGATAACTGCAGCGCGGGAAAAACGAGAATCTACTCTGCCGTGCTGAGGAAAAACGCCGTATGAATCTTCAGGTGTTGCCAAATTCCTTTGGTAAATCACGAATTTTCTGGAAAATTTTTTAATATTTGTCCATCAATTTTTCATATAATTTTGTTCGCAATCACCTCAAGTTTCTGAAAATTTCAAGGAAACATATTCATAGCTTCCCTCAAACATACAATTTTATCGATGGAAAATTGACAACTCTCGAATGTTCATACGGTATTTTTCCTCAGCAAGGCAGTCCCGTTGTCGGTTTTCTTCGAGAAATGCATTTTTTTTTTTTTTTTCAGAAATCAGTCGAAAAAGGATAGCATTGAGATACGGCCTTTTTACTGAAGACGGCAGAGTGACTTAACGTGGCATATCGATAAACCAAAGTGCGAAACCATGCATTTCCATTGCAGTGTTTCAAGATTGCCGCTCCTATTTTATATTTTCGAGGGGAAACAAGTCAACTTAATAGCTTGAAATTTTTCCGGAATATTCTGCCAAAATAATTAAGGAAGTTCTCGAGAAATTACGATGACTAGTTTCCCAGGGAAACAATAAAGTATGAAAGTCTGAAAGTCGCAAGCAAGGATACGTGGTTTCGCACTTGAACCATCGATATTGATCTTGGAAAAATTGGAAGTGCTGAGTGACGATGAGTTTTTCCGTATTGGAGTTCTCGATGAGATGGGCTAAGTCTCTAATGATTCCTCTGGAATTCGCTCAGTCAAAAGATGAGACTCAATCGTCAGGTGATTCAGAGGGGAGCAACTCCCGAGTCTTGCCTCGCTCGTTTCTGGACCCATCGCCATCGCTGTTGTTGGTCGTCGTAAACTGCCCGTTCGTCTCGTCTCTGAAAATACCTAATAAAATACACAGAACGACTGAGACGCAATAAAAAACAGCTTATCGCCCTTTTTATATCGGTGATAACAGTCGAAAAATGTACGTTTGATTGTGAGTTTCGCGTCTCGCCGGCACATCTCTTGTCGTACCTCACTATCAATCAAAATTTGTCCTTTAAGGTGATTCGTCAAGTTCTAATGACATAGTCGAACTGACTTGCGATAAATCGCAACGATATAAGGTAAATAATCTCGACAGATTTTGAATTTTTAGCCAAAAAAAAGGACGGTAGCCCCTGCACATGAGCCTAAAAGAATCATTCTAAACCAAAAAATGAAAACCTCGCATTCGATACGGTTATCGAATGCGGTTTTTTTCTCTAAACAGGATTCTGCTTTCATTTTCTTACAGTTTGCTAATTTTTTGGTTTCGATTGTTTCTTTAGGCTCATGCGCAGGGGCCATCGTCCTTTTTTGGCTTAAAATCCAAAATCAGGATTCTGCTTTCATTTTCTTACAGTTTGCTAATTTTTTGGTTTCGATTGTTTCTTTAGGCTCATGCGCAGGGGCCATCGTCCTTTTTTGGCTTAAAATCCAAAATCTGCCGAAATGTTTTACCCCATTGTCGCGATGTATAGCAAACCAGTTCGACCACGTCCCTTGAGCTTGACGAATTACCTTAAATTGCGCGTTAGTTTTCTTCGGCGCTCTGAAATCATCCATAGATATTGTTGATATTCTGATTCGCAAGTGGCAATTTTATTGAAAAAGATTTTACAGTGTTTCTTTCTTTTTTTAAAGAAAAAATACGAATAGGAATTCTGAAAGTTTCATCTAGGTTTCATGCGAAGAATGTTTCTAGACGATTTAAGACCATCGATCTGAGAATCACTATTTATTCAAGCATTGTGATGTATTAATCAAAAAACCCCGTCATTCGCTGACGAATACCCCCCGCCTGCATAATTTAAATTATGTTCAAATTTCGTTGTTGAAATGAAAAAAAATGTGAGTACTTTTTCTCACTTGTGGAAAAACGGAACGGAACTTGAAGAAATTTTTTTCACTTCACTTTTCACGGTTGCTGTTAAGTCTATTACCTACGTCCTTTGTCTATTGCAACCACCTGCTTCCACCAATAGGATACCTCCATATTCTTTTTGTCTTCTTTGTCCATTGCTTAGCCTATCAATTTCAATAATCAGCCCGGAGCAGGCCGATTATTGAAATTAATAGACAAAGCTGACGAAAGGGATGTAGAGGGATTCTATTGGTGGTTGGTAAGTAGGTTTGAAATTGATTTGGGGCGGATTTTTTTACCTGAGGTTGAATTGTGTTTTCCAAGAGGAGTTTCTCGTTGGAGGGATTCGGGCTGGGGGTGGGTGGTGTGGGGGTGACAGCTCCCGCTCCGAGCCCCGACGACGCTTTTCGACGTGCCTCCCGTTCAGTCTTTTGCTCTCTCTCTTTCTCGAAGCGCATCATGCTGTAGCTCATGCTCCGCCCCGAGGAAGCGCTCTGCACTGACGTCATACTTGGTCGACGGGAACCTGCAGATCATAATCAATGCATCAGCCTCACATCTTCGCACAGAGTCAGAGACTCATAACCTAACTTTTAATAATACCTCTCATATAAGTATAAGGTGATCCAAAAGTCCTCCGCCACGTCTACAACTTTTAGGGTTCTGAGTTCTTACCCCTTTCCAGTAGGCCGATTATTGAAAGAAACAGGTTACCGCTATGCGGCGCGGGAAGCGCCTGCAAAACTTCAGGGATACTTCAAGCATCACGCTCTCGGCTCGTGACGCGCAAATCGCGCCACTTGTGAGTTTCGAGGTGCGTATGGCAGCGTGCGTACATCTTTTGGACGTATTTCTACCAAACAGACCTATGTGGAGGTGAGAAATATGGGGTGTGCTCTAGAGAGCTGCACAAGAAACAATGTAAAAGTGGGCGTGATTCCTTTTGAAGAATTGGAAAAGCAGGATTTTACATTCTATCAAACAGACCTATGTGCCAAGTGAATGCGGGATGTGTGAGCCGCGGGCATGGCAAGAGAGGTTTGTGGACAGGGCTCATGAGTTAAAGCGCCCCGACGACGATGTCCCGCCGCCGCGCCCCCGCGCCCATCCTCGTTCGTTGCCGCTGACGTCACTGTCGCTTTTTTATTCTCATTCACTCTTACGCAAAGAGAACTAACGAGCACACCCCATATTTCTCACCTCCTCACAGGTCTGTTTGGTAGAAATACGTCCAATTCAGCAGAAAGTGTACGTAAAATAGAGCGCATTTTGTTCAAAAAGTATAGAGACATTACACAATGTCTATTAATAGACAATGCTATATACAGAGAAGACAAAAGGGATATGGAGAGTTCCTATTAGTTAGAACGGGTGGTTCTAATCGACTCAGGTGGGAAATGATGGACTGACTGTGGGGAGTGTGGGTGTGGGGTCGCTTGTCGGTTGCTGTTAGTTAATCTATTACCTACGTCCTTTGTCCATTGCAACCATCTGCTTCCACCAATAGGATCCCTCCATATCCTTTTTGTCTTATTTGTCTATTGCTTTGTCTATCAATTTCAATAATCAGCCCGCAGCAGGCCGATTATTGAAATTAATGGACAAAGCTAACAAAAGGGAAGTAGAGGGATTCTATTGGTGGAAGCGGGTGGTTGCAGTGAACAAAGGATGTAGGTAATAGACTAACTAACGGCAACCCACGAGAGACCCTATATTGTATTAGTCCATCATTTTTTCCATTAGTCTATAAGAACCACCCATCTCAACCACAAGGATCGCTCAATACTCCCTACGTCTTCTTTGTCTATCGTTTTGCCTATCAATTTTAATAATCAGTCCGCAAGGTGGTTCCGTTAAAATTTCAGAGGTCCTCAAAAGTTGTTTCCTTACCTAGAAGCGGCAACGAGACGTGAATAATCGACTTTCGATACTCGCCCATTTGAAATATTATGGTAAAGAATCGATTATGAAGGTTTTCGTTGCAAATACCCTGATAATCGATCGTTTTCCATGGGTTTCATTGGCGGATCCATCGATTTATCGTGAAGTATACGACGACATTGCCCAAGAGCTTTCACAAAATTTCAAGTCTCTATTTCGATTTGTTTAAAACAGCGGGCCGATTATTGAAAGTTTGAAGCAGAACGATAAGACATCGAAACGCGATATGTTGCGTGATTAACATTGGGTTATGTCTTGTCTTGTCGAATCGACATAGATCCAATAATCAGCCCGCAGGGATTGCAGAATCTTTACGCACACCTTCTGCTGAAGTGATGTACGCACGCTACGCTGCCGTACGCGCCTCGAAATTTACGATTCGCGCGTCACGAGCCGAGAGCGTGATGCTTGAAGTATCCCGACGGTTTTGCAGGCGCTTCCCGCGACCGTTTTTCGAGCACAGTTCAAACCTCATTTGAAAATTTTCTTCCTGGAGATGAGGTCCCTTTTCACAGATCCGGTCACAATTTTATGAAACAACAAAACTTCCTCGCATGAAAAAGAGCTTGGCCATTCTTCCGCTGAGTCAAGAGACTTTAACGCAGGAGTAGGAAAGTTGAGAATGGGTCGAAACCCGTGATACAACTATTTTGACTTCTGAGTAGGTGGAATTGCGTAGCCGCAAAATGAAGGAGAATCTTTCTGCGGTTGACTTAAAGACTTTAACGCAGGAGTAGAAAAGTTTTTAGAAAATTACTGCTTACGTGTTGAATTTTAGAAGAGATTACTGCAAAGACGCTGAATGTTTGAGAAATTTACTGCGAAAGCGTTGAATTTTTAGAGAATCAATGAGACCGCATTTAATTCTAGGAAAATTACTGTGAGCGCGCTGGTTTTTTTGAAAATTACTGCGAACGCGCAATGTCATAGTACGTAGGCTGAATCCCTGTCTGCTCGGAATTGCTTATAGAACTTTCCACAACTCTGGTCTGAAAGTTACAGGGGTGATGCCTGATGCTGGCTTTGACTTTTGGATCACCCTGTATATTCTGTGTCCTCTACTGATATTGTCGACTTCCTTCTAATACTCACACATGTTTAGTTTTGGTACGTTCTGGAGAGAAACTACCCGAAATTTTTGGACTTAACTCTCTACAATAATGAAGACAAGCGATTACATATAATCAAAATTATTCATGTTTTCAACTATCGAAGTTGTACTTTCTCTAATAAGCCGAGAGAAAGAACCATCATTACGGGGGTAAAAATTTTTTCTCATTATTTGTCGTTTCAAAGTGTAGGATGATAAAACAAATACTTATAGCGCGCTGGTATAAAAGAGAAACAGTCAGAAATATTCAGTCCATGGGGAATGTATTGTAAAAGGGTGCGACGAAGGAGTTACTATTTGTCCACACGTTTTTCTCATTATGATGTACTGAACCATGATGACTTGAAGTATTAATTCATAATGTTCCAGCAATACAATAGCAAACTCAAAGTATCAATTTTCACTATGTTCCGGTTGATATGGTTTTTTTTTATCTTTCGAAAGTCTGAAGTTTATTCGCTACTGCAGTGTTTTCTTACAGGGCATGTTACGCATCCAACTTGGTGTGAAGCTTCATGCAAGATCATTTTAATTTGATAAACAAAAACAAGATGTTTTCCGCTCTGATTTCAATTAAGTGCTTCATCAAAATGAACAATCGACGCATGCTTAAAATAAATTCATTCAGCTCGTTCCAATAGTGAAGTATGAGCAAAAACTTCACAATACTTTTATTAAAGTACTTCAGCTATGTATAAATATGACTATTAAAATATGTCATTCGAAAAAGCAATCCTACCGGGAAGCCGTAAAGTATGGACGACTTTTCTTAAAATAAGGGAGGAAATTTTTCTAGATACCAATATCTACAACCGTCCTCGAGTTATGAATAATTTTCCGTCCTTTATTGTTACTTAAAAAGATTACGTGCCCTTTCCTCCACTTTGAGTCATAAACTATGTAAAAACCGAAGGTGATTTGTATCTGCGATCACAATGAGAATCCTTAGCACCGTGACATATCGATGGCTGAAGTCGAAAAAAGGAACTCCAATTTGTGACGTTTCAAATCTCCACTCTTGTTTTGCCTTTTTGAAAGAAAAACAACCAACAGTTTTTCTTGAAATTTTCTATGCATTTTCTCACTCACTTGGAAATATCCACAAGAATTTCAAAGTTATATTTTGGCTGATTTTCCTTGAAAAGAGACGACATGATCGGAGGTCTTGGAGGGTTGCAACGGAGATACGAACTTTGGATTCTGGCCATCGCTATGATTCATATTGTCAACAGTTCAAACCAACCAACAAAGCTCTGTGATTCGTTCTTGTTTCCTCTTTTGCACTTACATTACTTGCCAAGTTTCCCCTTCTATCATGACTAAATATTAGAGGAAATAAAAAAAAATTTTCTCCGCAAAAATGTAAGGACGAATACTTCATTAATGTCTTGCAGTTTTCGTTGTCGGCATTTAGCCCTGACCTCAACAAAGTACAAATATTTGAACTCCTCGGAGATCAGATTGAATCCCAGATTCAGATCCCACTCTTAATCTCTTCGATAGGAAGTGCGGCGCGCCAACGCACTTAGTTAACTCTAACTCGGAGCAACTATTTAAACTCCGCGAAATCCAAATTGCATACCAGATGAAATGAAGGAACTTTCGATGCGGCCAGTAATTCATGACAAATCTTTGAGAACTCATACGGGAGAAAGAAGCAGAAAAAAGACCACAGACTATTTTTTTTACGCAAAAACGAAAAAAAAAAAAATGATCAGCGAAGAGGAAATTTTAATTCTTTCCTTAAAGGAGTGTTCCCAAATCCCTGCTTTGATTGAAGTATTGTGATGAAGGGAGGAGTCTAATAATGAGAGGATTACTTGCTTTTAATATTTTCCTCGCGATGGCTCTGTTGCAAGTTCCGAACTTTACCGTGATTGGGGTGTGTGAGCGATGGCTCTCTGTAATTATTTTGTGCTTCACATTATTTAAAATCATTTCATTATTATTTAATATCAGCAGGGAAGGGAAATGTTTTTCAGATGAAATTTGCACTTAGATAGGTATTCATACAAAGAAAAAAAAGAGCCCCATCTGAGAAGTTTGACGACAGACAGAGGAGCTGAAGGATCTCGCTTTCATTGAATGTTATTTACAGACTGAGGTAATTAAATTTTGCGGCAAAAAATAAATAAATCAAATAGAATTGAATAAACAGCTTAAGCTAAAATAGAATAGCTAAAGAGTATCCAAATTTTATGTTTCATGAAACTTCTCAGTTTACGAAATTGACAAGCAGAAATTGCGACCCTACAAAAAAATTGAACCTACTTTATACATATTTTATTTTTACTGCTACTTTTGCTACTTTTACAGGATGCATAAATCACTACTATCGCAGAATTTGTATCATTACTAAATTATACAAACAAAATGGATTTTTTTTTTTTAAATTTTGTATTTCTGTTCATCGTTTGATTTTCTTACTAAACTAAATTGAAGCTAAATACAAATTATGAGCAACTTTTTCCTAGAAAATTTCTTCAATACGAAAAATAAAAATGTCTAAGCCAAAACTAATTGTCACTAGTCACTAGGCAAAGGAAATTATCTACGAGGGGAGTCTTTGAGGGAGAAAAGGGCCGGCGTATATTTTCTAATAAAGCGCTATATATTAAGGATTTTAAGTTTCTTTTGATCCTTTTGTAGGTAGACACTTTTCTCTACTAAATAGCATCAAATATTATCCAGATGGTAAAAATCAGATCCTATTTACTATCATTCTTGCAAAAACTTACGGTGCAATTTTTGAGAGGCAGATTTTACAAACGTTTTCGCAACTGTACACGGCCTGCAAGAAATTCGTTTTGAAATTATTTCACATCATGATGCGAATAGGAATTTAGAGATTTTTTTCATCTTAGAAGGATTGAACTTTCTAAGGACATGCATTTTTCCTTCTGCGTTCCGTTTTTAACGGTCATATGGGCAGTGAGTAAGTATGTATCGATTTCCCTAAGGAAGTTCTCAATAAATTACAATGACTAGTTTTCAAAAAAAAAAAAAAAAAAAAAAAAGTCGCAAACAGATATACGAGGTTTCGCAGTTTGGTCATAGAACCACGTACCCACTAACATTCTGTTTCATCCGTGTGATCTAAATTAATTTTCTCTGCGAAACAGACTCTTCCGTATTCGTTCTCATCCAATAAAAGTTACGATAAATTGTTTTTGATTGATTTCCTTTTGAGAGACGGACTCATAACCTCCTCCCCCCTCCCATGTATTTTGAAATTGGTAGGGTCGACTTTCAGAATGAGCCTGAAATCACAACGCATATGGAGACTCTGAGATAGGAGTCAAAAGAGTGGGAGAGAGGTAGTATTCTCTACTTGGAACCGAAAGTGATGAGAACAGGCGGTTCTGGAACTTCATGCTCCGGGGTGCCACATTCACTCGATCACTAGTGGAGGGGGGGGGGGGCTTCACGATGTCCCCCCCCCCTCCCCCGATTTTTTATTTATAATTTCCTTACTGTAAATGCAATTTTTATTTGAGGAATAGCTTTCATAATATATAGGCAGTGTGATTTCAGCTTTGAAGAGGAACCAAGGGTATGCAGTGAATCACTCTGTACGAGTACAGTATTCGAAAAACGGAGAATCTTATCATTTATGGAGTAAAAATGTTGTAATTTTCCCCTATTTCTCTCATTATTATTCCAGGTTTTTAGATTCCACCAACCCCTTCACGCAGTGGCGTGGTGTGCTCTACGATATATCGATTGATCTGCTAGTTAAACATATAAAAAAGGATCGACATACAGGGTGCTCGCATCGAACACCTCAATAATCGATTCTTCTCCATAGCTTCAAATGGGGAATAGCGATAGTCGATCATTCACGCCGCGCCACTGCCTTAATGGTTCACTCCTTCACAGTTTCGGTTTGTGTTCAATTTTTGCTAATGGAGGTCTTCGAGATTTGTAATTCACGCGCTTCTCTGACGTAAAATTTTGCGAAAACATGATAGTGCCACTAATTTTCTTTAAATCAACTCCAAGCTCAAAAAAGCTCTCAAAGTTGAAGCAGTATTAGAGGAGATCCCCCCCCCTCGCCCCCCGCTACGCTGAGAGTCCACATTTATATGAGGAGCTTGGAGGACAAGGCGCATAAGTGCAGTTTTTGCTGTTTCGGGAAACACGCGTTCGAAGTTGTTTAATTATATGGATCCTCATAGCGGACGGAAAGTTTAAACTGACTTTTTTATGCTTAAAAATTGAAATTTGGTAGCCACTTTCTCTCAGAAAATACAGTAAGACTTGTTTCACCTGAAATAATGTATAACTCAATTTTTTCAAAAACTGCACTTACGCGCCTTGTCCTCCAAGTCCCGCATACCTAGTCAAACTCTCCATGAGTGGCTAGGGATCAAATACATTACCAGGATTGCCGTGGTTCCGGCTTTTGAGTCCCCAAACAAGGTGACAACCCTGCTAATGTATTTGATCCCTATAACTGTGCTTGGAAAGTTTGACTAGATAACCTGGACCCTCATTGTAGCATTGGGATCACCCTTCATCAGGTACAGCTTCAACTTTTGAGGCCTTTTTTGCGCTTTTGAGTTGGTTATAGAGAAAACCAGTGGCACCATCGTGTATCTCGCACAATTTTACACTAGACGGAGTACTTAAATCGCTTCCTGACACAAGCGAGATCTCCTTTACTACAAGAGTCCACAGTATACCGGGCTGAAGAAATACGCCGTATGAGCAGCCGAATGTTGCCAAATTTCCGCTATGAAACATTCATTTTTGAGGAAATTTATATGTATTTTTCCTTGAAATTTTCAGACACTGTAAATTAAAGTACGAGCAAAATCGTCCGAAAACTGGGCTAAAAATATCCACAAGTTTCCCTGGAAATTCGTATTCTGTCAAAGGGAATTTGTCAACGACTCGCAGTGGATCGAGTCAATTAGAGAGGTCGGACATGAAATTTCTGACTAAAACTGCAGATTTTGATGTTTAATTCGTCACATTTTAAATTTTGAGAGGTGCTGTGACCAAAAATTTCACGAGGAAACCGATGGAACTATTTTTAAAATCTCAAAGTTCTAATTTAACGGAGTTACAAGCTTTTAAAGTTTCCACATTTTGTCCGACCTCTCCCATTGACTCGACCCGATGTGCGCCTGAGGGCTCACATGCGGTGTTTTTTCTTAGCACGGCAACATAATGGAGATGTTGCATGTGTGAGGAATTTCCGATGTGACTCACTGAAAAAAAAATCTTGGTGCATTTACTACGAAAAGGGTAAAATTACCAAGAATTCAGGGTTCTATTTGATCCCACTATTTTCTTGGTAAAATTACCATTTATGGAATTGGTAATTTTACCGAGAAATATCGGTAAAATTATTGAACTTTCTCGGTAATTTAACTGTAATAATTGATTACCAATAAAAGTGGGATTCTTACCTGTAAAAAACAGTAAAAATACCGGTTTTTAGTAAAATTACAAGTCTATCTTGGTAAAATTACCAATAATTGGTAAAAAAAGTTAGATGGTAAAGGTACCACGGACCTTGGTAAAACGCCGAGAATTTTTTTTCAGTGCTATTGATTGTTATGTAAAAGTTCGCGAGAAACACGATGGCGCCACTGGTTTTCTCTAAAATCAACTCCCAAGCTTAAAAAAGCTTTCAAGTTGAGGCCAAAATGGAGGGGATATCATACCACGCTATCCTGAGAGTCCAACTCTACATCAACTCAAACTCTCCATGCGAAGATAGGGAGCAAATACATTAGCAGGGTTGCTGTCTTTTCAGTTTTAGAGTCCCCAAAATAAAGTGACAGCCCTGTCAATGTATTTGCTCCCTATCTTTGCATAGAGAGTTTGTCTTGATGTAGATGTGGACTCCCAGGATAGCGTGGGATATCCCCTCCATTTTGGCCTCAACTTGAGAGCTTTTTTTTGAGCTTGGGAGTTGATTTCAGAGAAAACCAGTGTGTTTCTCGCGAACTTTTATATAACAATCAATAGTGAAATCGGAAATTCCTCACACATGCAACATCTGGATTCCTTGAGGGAGGATGAGGGTGATGATTGTCACGACACCTAGGTGAGCGTACCGAAGCGTGAGGGATGGGCGGGGTGGCATGCTAGGTCTGTGGGTGGGCGGGAACTTAAGCAGCAGCAGCAGCAGCTATGTAGTATCTACCATGAACATGATTATTTTGTGCGTTGAAGTGACAAGAGATGAGGAGCCGAATGGCGGCTATGCGAGCGGCACCTGCTCTGGAGGAAGGCACGAGGACGCCCCGACTTCCCTGCCGAGAGAAGGAGCCCGGGTTCACAGACCGCTGGCTCGAGGAGCGGCTGCTGTGCGGTACGAGGGCCGCCCCTCCATCCCGTTCAGGCCCACCACGATACCTGTCCACAAATCATTAGAATATTATTAGTTGATTTAACGCTGTTGGCTCCGAAATACACGGAGAAAAAAACCTCGTGCGTGGGACCCGAAGTTTAGGTCATATGGATCTCTAAAGTTTTCAGATTGAGCATCTGAACATTTTAGGTCTAGCTGTCGAGGTTTGGATGACACATCTGAAACTTCAGTTCTCTTACATCTAAAGTACTTCGGTTTTCACATCCGAAAAACTTCGGTTCTCACAACTGAAGTACTTCAGATGTAAGAGAACTGAAGTTTCAGATGTGTGATCCAAATCTCGACAGCTAGACCTAAAGTGTTCAGATGCTCAATCTGAAAACTTTAGAGATCCATATGACCTAAACTTCGGGTCCCACGCACGAGGTTTTTTTCTCCGAGTAGGGATGCCACTTCAGCAAATCCCTCCTAAAAACGACCATGTTGATAAAATGTAGGGATCCTGTTGTTACCGACATGGTTATCAACATGCACCATCTTGACGAGGGACGCAGAGCACATAGAGTCGTAATGTAAATGGGAGAGCTGGCGCCATGTTCCGGTCGACGAGTTCCGAACCCGGTGTACGCCGAGCTTCGCTCACTTTTTCGATGAATGTTCCATCCAAAATGGCGGTGTGTAATACGTAGTAATTCCTATATTCTTTGTTTACATCGAAGGGTCGGATCCCTGTGTATCGAAAACGATCGATTATGTATCGAAAAAGTGACCCGGCGTGACATAGGAGTCGCGGAATTCGGGACCTGGAAAATGCTTTAAAGTGGTGCCGGCTCTCTCACTTTCAGTGCGACTGTACTCTATGCACAGTACCTAACGCTCTGAGAGGAAGAGGGGAAGGGTAGAAAGAGCGTTGCGTCATTATGTTTTTACGAGTTATAGGATACGGACTAGGGACCTACGTCATAGAAGTGTTACAAGAGGGGAGGGGGGGAAAGTAAAATGCCGAAAAAATGCGAAATGTAATTTATGAACGATCCCTGTAAAGTTGGCTGCAGGTGCTTGACACAAATCCATTAAAGAACAGGAAAAAAACGATCCCTGAGTGAAACAAGTACCATGTGTACATTGTGTTCACGTGTAATGAAATCACTGTCAATACTTGGGTTTGGGTCGAATAGGCAACCAAACTAACTGCGTGCCGGATCGTGGAGTATCACAGTAAATGAAGGCGCTACTGACAGCTTATCGTGTTTTAGAAGTCTATCAACTAGGAAACTTTTTTTATTCAATGCGAATCGCTGATAGTAGCCGACACAACTGGTAATTCGCTTTTAGGTGCCCGACCATCACTATCTGAGTCTTTTTCTGGAGAAAATATTTTTGGTCAAACCCGCATGACTTGTGCGGGCACCGCGACTACCGCGAGGTAGTTGGCACATAGGATACCAGCGGGCCGATTATTGAAAGTTTAAAGCAGCCCGATAAGACATCGAAATGCGATATATTGCGTGGTTAAGATAGGGCTATGTCTTGTCTTATCGTGTTGACATGGTTTCAATAATCACCCCGCAGTGAGAGATAGTTGTCTGTAAGTCGCAAAATTAACCGGCGCATTCAGATGTATGGCCAGGGACCGAATTTTATCGGCCCTTCCACATCCACAGTATACCTACTTGAATGTGCTGAAGACGAGTCTCGACCGCACATAAGTCCGAATCAGCGCCTCTGATTGGTCGGTGGTGCGGTTTGGACTTATCGATGAATGTTGCATCTCCATGTGTTCATGTGAAAGAGCCGACAAAATTTGGCCCGAGGTCACATAAAACGTGTATTAGCATTCTCTATATTGTTCAGAATTTTACACTGTAATTTTCTTGGTAGATAACGAAATAAAAAATACAAATTTATTTTAAAAGAACATTATTTGTGTAAACGAACATTACCTTTATCTTTAGCATAAATGATGGGCGTAGAGAGATGAGTAGTCGCATAGTGCCTGGGTCTCAATCCCACAAACAGCTTAAGTACGAAACATATTAAGGCGGAAAATATTGCCACACCACTGGCGACTCCTAAAAGACTCCCAACATTAGTTGAAATCACTTCAATGTCTGGAAAATGAAAATCGACAAATTAATAAGTTTTCCGATGACTCGTTCTTATCCCAATTGTATTCTTTTTTTAAATTGCTATACATTTTTACACTTTTTCCATGATATTTTCAGAAGAATCTGAAATATGTTTTGGCTAATTTTTATTTAAAGAGATAAAACATAATCGGAGATTTTTGAGCGTTGCAATATATATAACCATTTTTCGGCATTAGCTATGGATATGCGGGTATCTTAACCCTGGTAAAAATTGGCAGTAGAATTTGAGTTTGATTAAAAAAAAAAAACCATAGACCTAAAGCCGGCTGTAAGATTTCCAATAGCCTCTGTAGCCGGCTTTACAATTTCTTATAGCCCTCTATAGCCGATGGCGACAAAGCAACAGCCAGACGATAAGGTTCATGCTAAACGTTACTAAATACGGATACTAGGACTTAGTGCGTTTTTGGACTACCGCTCTTTTTGTGCCGTAGTATCTTGATACATTTTGCTAGGAAAGCTTTTGCTGCTTTTGAAAGATGCCTGTCATTCTTAATATGTTGGAGCGCCTTCAATTTCTTATGATACTGTGCAATACCTCTGATGTGAAATAGTTGCTTCAGACGCCGTGGCACGATGCGGCGCGGCGGGCGGGCAGAAGCGCGAAACGCGCATTGGCGCCTACAAACCTAACAGTGATACTTCACGCATTGCGCAATGCGTGAAGTATCCCTGTTAGTTTGTAGGCGCCAGTGCGTTGCCGCTCCGCTTTGTATTAGGCTCTAATATTTAATCTCGCGGAGTCAGCGTTTTTCAACTCATGATTTTGAAATGTTTGCACATCCTGTATGGATTATTCTCGTTTTAATTGATGGAAAAAAAAGTATTTTAAAGGAAAATATAATGTGTGTATTGTAGACATTTAGGTAGTTCCGTGAAAAACTTAGTGATTTCCAAAGCACACGAATTTCTACACAATTTCTTATAGCCTTTTATAGCCAATGGTGATAAAGTGTAAAGCCCGGCGATAGAAACTATAGCCCGACTGTATACTTTTTTATAGCTTCGTATGGCCCGGCAATATGATTTGCTCCGCTTTCTACAACCAGCTATATGATTTTCTATAGCTTTCTTTAGTCGGCTATAAGAACTCCTATGGTATTTTGAAACGCAGCTCCTATCGCCAATTTTTACCAGGGAAAGATAGATATAAAAGTTGATGGGTAAAATCTACACTGACCTTCGGAGCAAAATATTTTCTTGGATGGCTTGCTGAGTGTGACCGAATGAAAACCGGCCTTACACTGGCACACAGCGTTATGATCAACTTGAATGCAAGTGGCATGAAGGTCTGTACATGTTTGGGCATAAAAACATTGTTCACCTAATCTAACAGCTGTAACAAAAAACAGTAGAACAATAGTAATGCATCGTGAAAGTACTGACGCGCGGAACCGTTCACTGTTGTTTTGCACACGAAAGGCTGCAGTGCCGATCAAACTGTAGCATCAAATATTTTTTTAGATTTTTCTCAGCTTGAAATGCACGTTAAAAATTCAAAATGACCGCACCAGTTTCCGCAATTTTTTGTCCTGGTTAAACTTCCAATTTCACACTGACCTCTATTAGCGGCAATACACGTTTGACTGGTGAGGTCCAATATTTTATCACTGATGATATACGTGTTTTTGGATTACATTTTGTAAAAAGGAACTCTTATATCTGGCTCATCGCGTAAAAGCTCCCATTTATGTGGGGAACACAATGACACATAATGCTACCAGTTTCCATGAAGGTTTCTTGTTTGAATGCGAGGCAATACACTTGATGAATGATCGAAAAGCGGAGTATTCTGCACGGCAATTAATGATACAAATATTTTAACTCCGTTGTGAGCGGTGCAGTATCGCGCAGAACTGAAGGCGTTTTCGACTGGTGATATCACAACCAGGCGTGCCTCGTTTACGGATCGTATAAACCTGCATCTCTCTCGTCATTTATCTGAAGACGAGTCAGGATCCACCATGATACGATACATTTGAAAGATCATTATTGCAAAATATGCTGTTTTTAAAATTAAACAGTAGTTCCGAATTACAAAATGCAGTCTACTTGATCTACACTGTTAAAATGCTGATTGCTCGTTTTGCAAATGCGGAAGTGCAAGGGCGATTTTTTTTATTCAAAAATATATTTCACGCTAGGAAAAATGGGCACGATCAATACAAACATGCATTTTATGAGCACCAGCTGCAAGATTTCAAAAATCCCATCGGTTTATGTTTAAATATAAACAGAGATGAAATTTCACGCTAGAGTGCTTCGTATTTGGATACTCGTTGAGTTTATCCAGCATTCGTATTTTTATTTAGGTTACCCACGATAGCATCGAGGGCCGTCAGTTTGCGATAAGTCTGGACAAACCTCGAATTTTATTTTCATTTCAGGATTTGTCAGAACCGCTACAGATGGATCTCGATTTTTCCATAGAATGAATGTAGTAAAACGAGCATGTTGAAATTGGGTCTAAAAAGCATACCTATCGATGGTGAAACTATACCAGACCATGTATCTCGATTTGCGACATTTTAAACTTCCTGTCATACTTTATTTTTTAAGTAGAAAACCACTCATTGTCAGTTCTTAAAAACTTCCGTTTTTCCCTCTCTATGCGAAGAAAAGTCTATACAAATTTCAAGAAATTGTATTGATTTTATCTCATCCAAAAAAATAAAATGACAGCGGAGATTTTTAAACACCGCAAACCAGATACGTGGTCTGGTTAGTAGCCCTACCGTCGATATACTGCGGTGTTTGAAAACTTCTGCTATTATTTTACTACTTCAAGAGAATAGTGCCTGACTTTATTGCGCAAACATTTCAAAAATATTGTTATGAAAGAATGGGAAGAAATAAAAAAAAATTGTTTTTGTAAAAAAAAGTATTAAGATCTTCACTCGAAAAAAAAGTGATGCGACAACGTTGGAAACCGAGATACGTGGTTTGATCTTTTCACCATCGCATGAAAGTTTTTTAAAGCATATGAATAGATATTGAATTTGACTCGATAGTACGTAATAATTCTCAATGGAATGAGAGTAGCAACGGTAACATGGGCAAGATACATGTAATTCCAGATACCATTCAGGAAATACGTCAAGCTCTCAAAATAACTAGTTTATAGCTTGCAAATAGGGCACTGTTACTTGTCACAAGGTTTGAGCATATCGTACTTTTGCACTTTGCCGCAAAATTGACATGCAGTATTGCGGTTACATGACCTCCTTGCAGGGTTAGTGGGTACCTATTCTCTCCGCAGAGGGACCTTTGCCACTAATTTGTTCGATATCAGTGGCGTGGCGTGCTTTGCGATATATCGATGATCTGTCATTTAAACCTATTGAAAATGATCGATAAACAGGGTGTTCGTACCGAACGCCTTAATAATCGATTTTTTAGCTTCAAATAGGGAAATATCGCAAATCGATCATTCACGCCTCGCCACTGTGTATACGTGATCAATATGAAACTCCGTCTCCAGAGGAGCATTCGATGACCATTGAGTATGACGTGTTTCCTTTATTGCCCTTTACGTTGGCCTATATATGATTATTTAAGTGATAACAATTTTTTTTTTAAAATGTGAAGTTCAGGATTACTTACGTTTAGCACAGCCTTTAGTAGCACCTAATCTAACAGTATATTTCCGATCGCAAAGACATCGCTTTGTCACGGGATCACAGTGAACGTTGAGCAGGCGATCGTTACATTCTCCTCTGCATTTTGAGCCTAAAAACTCCCCAATTTCTGCAAAGAAAAAGAACAACCATCAGATTTTAGTGATAAAAGACGATTTTTTACTTACACCGGATAGTGCTGCTACTGGCAATTTTGCAAGTTAGCGACACTATTCCTCTCCATTTAAATCAATGAAAAATATCGATTTATGTGAGGCAAGCTGCCTCCCCAAGAATCGATTGTTTTACATACATTTAAATGGAGGAAAATCAATGTTGCCATGTTTCAAGAATCGTCACTGTACTGCCTTGCAGTGGAAGAACGCCGTATGAACATTCGAGAGTTTTACCAAATTTCCTTTAAAAAATCACAAGTTTCCGGGGAAATTTGTAAACATTTTTCTCCCGATTTTTCAGAGAATTTTTTGGAGTAATTTGATCTTAAGTGTCCAAAAATTTCAAAACTATTCGTAACTTTTTTTAAAAATAAGTATTCACTGTAAGGAAATTTGGCAACATTCGAATACTCATACGGCAATTTTCCTTAGAACGGCGGAGTCTAAGGAATTTTACAGTTTTGAAAAATGATACTTTTTTTCCTGCTCCCCCCCTTTCCCTCCCTTTCTGAGTCGTGACCTACAATTTAGGAAGTTTTCACGATTGTAAGTTCCCACTGCAAGTACCCCAGTGCAATAGAGTTTCTGTCATTAATTTGTAGAGAGTAGCTCCAAGATCTGATTCATTCTGGTTCATTTTCATCCCAGTCTCTGTTTAACTAAATCAAATTCTCAAATCCACCGCATATATATATCGATGGATTTTGATATCTTACACGCGAGATGATAACCTTCAAAAATTTCGAATTACACGGGAAGCTTTAGGACCATATGGGGCTAATTTCTCGGCAAATCTTGAAATAAAAAAAAAGTGGATATACCTTCTCCTTTATGTTAAATACTGACATATGCTCCAAATATTTCCATCAAACTTAATTGATTTATGTGGCTAAGAAGATGCAGTCTAGTCATAAGGAATCGACAGTCTTCGGCTTAAATTACAGCGCGCAGCCATTTAGATTATAATACAATTTTGTATCATCTGGAGGTTCAAATTTCTCTAATTGAGCCGTTTGATCAGGCTAAAATACGTCCGTACCTTACGTCTTGATGATTACTTCATCTCTGCTTTTAGGTAGGGAGGTAAATCCTGAAAATGAAATTTCAACCAGAATCCAAATTTTCCATTGGATATTCAGATACCTATTTCAAAATCATCGTTCATGAGATTTTATTCCATAACATTATCACGTAAAAAAAGAAAAACAACAGATACGTAATAATCCATCTCTTAACGACTCTCATGTTGGTCATGCTCATATTTTCCTGAGTGGGGAGAGAATGATTTTCGGCCTGGACCTTTACCCCATCCAAACGTCCATGGGCCAAACAATAAATTAGACCGCTTTTAACAGAGAGGAACCAAGCCATATCAGCTATTGCCAAATTTAACTGGGCAATTCAATTTTTTACAAGAGAACGTTTGTGTGGATTCCTAGGAAAATTTGAAGGAACTTGCTTCGTACTAATGGAAAAAATCCACTGAAATTTGCACGGAAATCCGCACAATCGTTTTAATGGAACAAATTAAATTGCACAATTAAATTTGGCAATAGCTGATGTGGCTTGGTCTTTCTGTTTAACGCGGTCCAGTTTGAGGTTGCAACGGTCTGCAACGTCGCAAACCGCGATACGCGATGGTTGCGGACTTACACCGGCGATATAGGTAGGTACGTGGAAAAAGCCAACCCGCAAAAAATGGGGTGTTCCAGCCACGATTTTTCTTTAAAAAAAGAGAGAATTAAAGAAAAGAAAAGGAAAATGAAGGATACGGATTAGAGCGGCGAGTGGAAAAGCGTGGGAGAAAGTGGCTGGGGGATCTAACCGGTTAAAAGTGAAATAAATTAGAGTAAGGCTATATCTTGACTATCGATCGCCACGGACGCAGCGGGAGCCGGAGGGGGGCGGGGGGGGGGGGGGGGGCGCAGCAGCGTGGAGGAGCACGAGCACGCTCGATGCTCGCGCTCGAACGTGGTGCAGAGTAGGATTGATAGTGGTGCACACTGGCGGGAACCACCAGGAGGTTCACGACCCGTTGCCTAGCAACCCGCCGGAGAGTCTTAAAACAACCGTTTCCACTGCAAATTTGGCCATGACTCAGGTAAGCATTTTTCGTCAGCAATTATTGACAACTTTCCGCCGACATCCCCCCGCGCCTCTCGCGAATAATGCAGGATTTTATTGTCACGTCCTTCATCGCGATCAATCGAAAGTGATATCAAAAAGTCCCTGCTGGAATCAGATTTCTTACACAGCAATTCTATGCATCCAATCTATTTGCTCGCGGGAAATCTACGAGCGAAGCGTTACCTCTGTTCCTCAATATTCTATCACTAAAATACTTTTGCGTGATTTTTTGCAATCTTAAATTTTAATTTGAGTTAGAATGCATTTGTAATGAACGATGGTGGTTCTGTGTTCATAAATTTTACCTACATGAAATGTTAAACTCAACGATACACACAACAGAAAATTCGTTTGAAAAAGTTCGTTATGCCCACATGCGATAGGGACGCAATTCGAAATTCTTATAGGGACAGTTCCCCACTCCTCCTAGAACATAGAAGGATTTGCTTTAAATTCTGGTGTTTTCTAGTATATTTCCTTATCTTTGCAGGATGTTAGGGACCATCTTCCACAAAAAAATATTTTTGCCTTTGGAGAAATTTTGTTTCCGTTGAGATGCAATTAAAGGAGGGCTTTGATATTCGGAAAAGAATAATGGCTCTAGTGCGTTTGTACATACGTTTGTACACAGTTTTCGCAACGGTGATATGTTTGCGCACAACTATCGCAAATATCGTTTTCGCATGAAGCCGATCAATATAGCTCGTGCACAATGCTTCTTCGCTATATACTACTAATCTGAGAAGGCTATATCGCACGGAAGTTTGAACGAAATAGAGAGGATGTTAAATGACTCGGTAAATTAGTGAGTGAATAAAGAATTTAAGAGTTATTTTAAGTCTCGTGTGTTTTTATTCAATCAGGAATGGCTAATCAAAAAACTCATGAGGGGCCATTCCCTCAAAATATAAAAGCTCCGTGTCGCGACGTAGCTTGAGGATTAGTGGAATTTTACCTAAATATGCACAAGGGCCAAAAAAACTCAGAACATTTATTAATTTTAAAGTAAGGCAGCATGTATTATAAGCGGACGCTGGCGCATGGGTAAACAATCTCAGGAGACTTAAGTATAACGCTCGAGTAGCGGCTAAGAGTCTAGTAGTCCTCCGCCAAAAATGTTGCATGACTGTTTTCAGTCAAAATCGACTAAGGGAATACCTTTACTTTTGGACGTCTTTTTCTTAACAGAGAAAGCAATTGATTTTGATAATGAACAATTCCTAAAATACGAAATGACGAGAATTGAACCATGCAAATAAGGTCATTATACGTCCCCAACAGAAATAAGGGGAGGTAAGTAGCCGCAGCTACTGTGGGCGCGCGCGGGCACAACGCAACGTAACAAAAGGCTTTGATGCAACTATTCGTGTTCAAGGGATGTCCGTGCTGCATATACGCAATATTGAAGGCGCTCCGGGAATCGTTGAGCAGCGTGTACGCGCTGGCGCACATTCTCAAATGAGTTTCTGGTCAGAGTTGCGCATGTGCCGGCACCAGTGGATTTGAGTGGTTGCTCCATTTTACTGCCTCCGTCAGTAAAACATTTTTCACTGGCGCCAAGATGCATGATAATATTTAATTGTATTAAAAGGAAAAGCATACGATTTTAAAACGGCGTGGACATATTTGGTGGCAATCAAATATTGCAGAGCTGATCACAACCAAGAGTTTGGAAAAAAGCATCAGAGGCTAAAGTAAAAAAATGCGTGTTTACGGTTCCGACGTTGCAGATATTAATTCGTGTATTATTTTTATTTTTGCGAGAAAACTAACTATACGTTTTTTTAGGAAATTTTTGGTGAAATGAAATCCATTAATTGAGAATATTTATAAAAAAAAAATTGGGAGGAGTATTTTGGCTAGTTCTCTTTTAATATGAAAAAAAATGGAGGTTTGCGAACGTTACAATGGAGATACGCATTTTTCTAATTTGGTCATTGACATGTTAAAAAGGAGCAGGGAACACTCGTGCAATTTTAAAGCGCACTAATGTGCTCTTGCCCATACTCAAAACCAAATCAAGAGGCATGTGCAAAAACTATACACACAAGACTAGCTTCGTGTGTGTTTTTAATTCTCTTGTAGACAGGCTCGCTCTGCTATATAAATACAATGCCCGCAAATATACCTTTCAGTCAAACGGACCCACCTACAAAAATGTCAGAGGAAACATTGATTCTACCAGTGAAATGTCCACGGCTATTGATACATTGAATATTTAACGTTTCGTACTCACTTTACACGAGGGCTTTAGCGTGGAATCGCCCCTGAACCGAGCCCTCCATCTCTAATTTCGTTGTTAAATGCTAAAAAATTAATTATCTTTCGATGTGCCATTTGAAACGCATTTCCATCATTTACGACGGAGCCCTTTAATCTTTAAACCAGCCATATAGTAATGCTCTCAAATACTTGCATCCAAATACTTTTTTGAGAACTTTCAAACTAATTGAAAGAACAGAAGTCAGGAAACTAAGTTTTGAACATCTCGGCTAAAAGTAAATTAGAAGAATATTGAGAGAGGGCTTTGGATTAACAAGCGCGAAAAGGACAAACAACATGAAAAAGGCTGAGGAAAAAAAGGGAACTGTTTCAAACTTAATTAAATTGATGAAAGCTTCTCTTAATTTGTTGAGATGCAGGTGGAATCTACATCTCCAGAGGAAAAACCCCGGCAGAATCAACCGGAAGACAGCCAAAAAACCAGAGGAAAACTTCCGTTCAAAGTTTGGTTCCACGAAGTTCATGTGCCGGGAAGATCGAACATATCACCGGCTCACCCCCTGTCCCACGGTACGTGTGAAGACTCCCGAGTGACCAGTGACCCGAATAAGATCTGGACGAATCGCCAAATTGATTGCATGTTTGTCGACCGAGTAAAATACGAACAGCTGAACCTTATATTTTTGATGACGATGATAAGCTTTGGCACAGCACGCGTGTCTAGTAGGTATTCTTCGGGCGTGGTGGGTGGATGTAATGGGAAAACTTGAATGATAGGAGGGTGACTGACGTATGAGGAAAGAGCACCTCCCACCAGTGGAAGGGTTCTGTGTGGCACGTGGCACCTACCATAAAATTTTGGAAACTAAGCAGGTCTGTTTATTCTCAAGCTATTCAAAGGCTGCTTATGGTTCAAATTCATCGTGACAATTCCTCGATTTTTCGGTGCGGCGATAGTGGATTTGATAGGAGCTCCTGCACTAGGTACGATCCCAATGAAGGCCTATTACGTATTCACTACTAGTCTCCTGTATATCAACTTATTTATTGTTTGTCTCGTATAAAAATCTACCGTTTAAATTCAGCTGATGGGCCACTGATAAAAAAGGTAACTTGATTTAACATTCTGGATGTAAAAAAAGTGTGCGAGAACGTACAAAATGCTGAATCAACTTCTACAGCAGTAATTTTAGCAATGTCAAGATGTAAAACCACTGCCGTAGCGGTTAATTTAGCATTTTGTGAGTTCTCGCACACTTTTTTTACATCCAGGATGTTAAATCAACTTGACTTTTTTTTCGGTGAGGCTTGGCCAATGGGCTAGATTTTGATCACGCGATAGACGGTAGGTATACCGGTACCCATATCGTGAGCAGTATTGCTTCATTTTTTATCGTCAAAAGTTATTTTTCTGTGTTTTCCAGTCGATGAAATTGCCGGTAAATTCTATTCAAAGTACCACTTTGATACAGAGGTTAATGACGCAATTCTAACAGAAGTATTGAAAAGTTACGAGGCTGGACCACGAGAGAAGTACCCTGAACCTTTGCTGGAGAGCCAGAGGTAGGGAATACAATTAATACTAATACAACTTAAATTCATCGGATTATAATGTCATAGGTTGTTTTGAGATTTAGGCTCCAATCACACAGCAACTAATTACACATCCCCTAAGAGTCATAGGTTGATGCTTAGGCTCTGAATTTTGGTGCTGAAATATAGCAGTAATCAGACAAGGTCTAATAAAAGTGTTTTATTTTTTAGAGCGAAAACTAAACCAAATTATCTCCTTGAAATTTCCTGTTTTTTTCTTTCTTTCAAATTTATCCACAGAAAATTTCATGATGTAGACAATTACCTCCTATACTAGTAGGCAAAGATAGGAGAGCATGTAATCAGGCCTAGATTTTTAACTTTTCCCCCCGAACCTGAGCGACAGATAATTGGCAGCAAAGAATGGTGCATTGCGAGTTTACGCCTCGCACCACCGCGCCTTCAATTTTGCAGATGCAACACGGACATCCGTCAAGTACGAATAGTTGTATCTCTGCGCCGTGATCAACGCGCGTTGAGGTGTCCCTTATATTTGCACTTTGAGAGTTGATTTAAGGTTGGTTTTGCTTAAAATATGCTGTGATGGGTCCAAATCAATAATCATTTTGATTTGAAGAAAGTAAATGAAGAAAAATAACAGATAAATGTTTAGAAGGCTCTTCAATCTACAGCGCCTGATGGATGTTCGTCTAAAAATTGCTATTTTGGTGAGAGGTGCGTCGTGTCAGGAATTTCTTTTTTGACGACTACCCCTCGAAATTCCAAGCCGGGTCCACCTGACCATCTCATCGAGAGAAGTTCCAAATGGCGGATTGGGAAGAGGGGGTGAAAAGTGCCAGTATGTTACCAAATAGGTGAAAATTTCAAAAAAAAAAAAAAATATTTCTTACCTACAAAAACATAGAAATAACATAGCACTAGTGAAACTTCTAAGCCACGTAGCTCGTTTACGGTGTTTAATAGTCTTCGCTCCTGTTTGATTTTTTAGAAGCAGACCAAGCCAACATCATTCCCTAAAATGTTTTCAGAATTTACTTGGGGTGGAGAAGAAAAATCACGCAAGTATTTCAGAACTCACGATGAGTAATCCTCCATTCAAAAAATAAAGTATATCAGGAAGTTTACAGCGACGTGAATCGAGATACGTGGTTTGAGAATTTTATCATCGATAGATAATTCTTCAAAAATCATGAAAATCAATGTACTTAAGCACGGGTCAATTTGACCCGGTTTGAGAATTAGCGCATGAAAAAAGTCTCGGGCATTCAAGAATTAACATGTGAGTCTGATTTCGACCCAAAGCATCAAAAAATCTCGCACTGAGCCTTGAACTAAAAATTACCCTATCGGATTAGTGTCTCCTGAGGTGATGAATAAAGTTTCGGGCATTCAAGAATTAACACATGAGTCTGGTTTCGACCCGAAGCATCAAGGAATCTTGTACTGAGCCTTGAACTAAAAATTACCCTATCGGATTAGTGTCTCTTGAGGTGATGAATAAAGTTTCGGGCATTCAAGAATTAACACATGGGTCTGATTTCGACCCAAAGCATCAAGAAATCTTGCACTCAGCCTTGAACTAAAAATTACCCTATCGGAAAAGTGTTTCCTGATGTGATGAAATAAGTTTCCGGCATTCAAGAATTAACACGAGAGTCTGATTTCGACCCGAAGCATCCAGAAATCTTGTACTGAGCCTTGAACTAAAAATCACCCTATCGGATTAGTGTTTCCTGGGGTGAGGCGTGGACGTGGATTTTTTCCCGGACCGAAGTAGGGACGTCTGTAAGGCTGGCCATTGCACCGCTCCCGACGGCGACCTGTCTCGACGGCGATCGTTAGGGCGGATATTGCACTTGGCCGAACTTTCGGAACTTTGCTCGAGCTTGCGCCTTATCGTGCTTTCCCGGCGGTATGCGTCGCTCGCTTCACCGCGATCCCTGGCCCCACCGCGTGCGGGGGCGGGGGGGTCTCAACTATGCGGTTGACGTACCCCTGCACTCGGTGCGTGAAACTACCGATACGCCCGCCACATTTCCGCGGAAAATTCCTTTTCGCGCCCTTCGCTTTCCGACCCTTTTCTTTCCCATAGGTCCCTCTCGGCTGATATGGATCGTACTCGATAGTGGTTCGATGTACATCGTTGGTTCAAAACAATGGAACAAGAAATATTCATGTCGCAGGCAAATAGTAAAATCAGGCATTTTGTCAAATGCCTAGGCAAATAGTCGAATATTCTAACTTAGGTTGAAATTCTGATTCTTTTCCTAATTTCAGACTAAATAATTCACTGCTCCTGCAAAAGAAACAATTCTCAGTAAGAAGTTGCACACATTATAGTATTTTAAACAATTTTTAGCCCCTGAGGAGACACTGATCTTGAACTTTTTAGCATGTCGTCAGATAAAGAATTTTTGGAATTTCAACATTTAAAAATATGAGAAGCAATTGAAGAGGAAGAGACAAAAAGAGTTCGTAGGTTTGATGAGTTATTTTTCCAAAAATAGTGAAAAATCGTGAGCTCTTCGCCATAAATTCACAAAATTTTGTAGACCTTCAAAATTTCACTATCTGCCTAGGCATTTGATAGAATGCCTGGTTTCACTATTTGCCTGCGACATTCACATGTCATGGACAATTTCAGGAGCTGTGCACTTTTCGATGGAGATCCTCCCGCCCCCGTGAAATTGCACCGCAGTAAAACGTAGTTGGGTGAAGTCATGATCAGCAAATCTGAAAGGCCTGAATCCCTGGACGAATTCATTATATTCGATAGTGATGTATCGTTTGCTTCAAAACCATAGAGCATAACCTCGAACTAAAATTTTTGGATTGAAGTCGGAAAAGCTTAAAATGAGAAAATTCCTAACAATTTCACTTTTCATTGCCATTTGGTACTCGAGGGAATCAAAAATCTATCACAAAAAACCTGTCTCCCCAGATTTCTTGATTGACTTTTGAGGCTATGTTTACATGTTGAACCATTCGATATCGATATACAATCTCACATGTTTGATTTATCGAATGCGATCTATTTGCTGTAGAAAGTGGAACTTAGTTCGCGGATGGACGTTGATCACTCGATGAGACAGTGAAAACAAAATAAGGCAGGCAATTTGCAAAAAAGGAAGGCAAAAAAGTTGAACTTGAATTCGATTTGATGACGTCATTAGATAAGCAAGGGCGACGTCATAAGTAGCAATATAACAGAAGCTATTCGGTCACTCAGGTCAAATCTGATCATTTATGGTCATTTCTGGTCCTTATAGGCAACGTCCAATATGACGTCATCGGAAAGATATATTTTAATGACGTTCGAAAAATCGGTCGATGACTTCGTCGGAAAGTACATTGATAAACTTATCGAGGAGTCCGTCGGTGAAGGAATCAGAAAAGCCATGACGACGTCATATGTGGGATTTTCCCATGACGTCATCTTAGCTTTTCCGAGGAAGTTTTCGAATTGGTTGATTCAACGACCAATTAGAAAGCAACCAGCGACGAGCAAACAAGGATCTGCTTTGCTTTTTTATACCTAATATAGTAAGGTAAAAAAAATTTCAAATTTCAACACAACACTTCGATACATTACTTAGCGAAAATTCCACCATATAATTGCACTTTATTGCAACCTGTTAGGTACTTAGGTTGCCACTCGTCTCTCAACTTATACAACGTTTCAAAAGCGTTAAGGACAAAGTTCTTTTCGTATGATGGGAGAACTGAACAAATTCCCACGAGGGAAATTGGATACCATTTTTTTATTCAGCAAAATTCGTTCCGCAAAATTCAGTAAAAAGTCCATCTATCCGTAACAACTTTGAAACGTTCCGACGGACTCGCTCTCTAATGCAAAAAATCGATTCAAATTTAATTGCATGGTCCGTTTATTAAAAACAAAAGTTGACTGAAGAGGGGAAGGGAAGTTAGCCCCACAGAGGCATGCGGTGAAAAGTTCAAAGGAGGTTTTGGTTTTGAGGTTTGTCCTGTCCCCACGGGCCTATTATTGGTGCCCTGGCTGTGCGGTCTTTCCCGCGAGAAACCTTTCACTCCACGATGATAGAGATTCTCTTTTACTGAAAGATTTGATCTGCACGGACTTGCCTCGGCTGGTATCTTGTTTTTGAGATTATCACTGTTATGGAGTGATGATCTTATCAGACTTATTGTTAGTCGGAGGTTGTTCTGTTATCAAACTGTTAATTGTTGAACTCATTGTCAGCACGCGCAAAGTTTTGAGGATGACCGTTGTTAGCTGCATCTTTCTGGCCCAGTCTTCATTCCAAATAGCCTGTGATACTCCCAAATCAAACCATGTATATCGGTTTGCGAAGTTGTAGATTTCCTATCATGCATTATTTTTTAGATTAAGAACTACTTCAACGTGAATTCTTATGAAACGTCGGTGACTTTTCTTCTCTGTGCAAATGCAAATTCAAACAATACTGAAAAAATTTTCTCTTGAGATATTATTTTGACTTAAAGTGTCGTCTCTTGTCGACAGAATTTGAATTTTCTTTAAAAGTTAAATCCATGTGGATTTAACTTATAGTCAGATGTTTTAGTTAAAAAAGCGTTGTTTTACTATCGTAAAAAAAACAATAAACAATAAAAAAACAATATTGTTAAAGAACAACAGCAAAAAAGAACGTTTTCTGAACTAAAAAAAAAAAAAAAAAAAAAAAAAAAAATTGTTGACAAGAAACGACGCTTTAAGTCAAAATAGTATCTAAAGAAAAAAAATTTCAATGAAAACTTCAACGAATGATGTTAACATGTTTTTCTGAAAAAATAAAATAGGAGCAAAGATTTTTATGCACCGCAAACGATACGTGGTTCGAAAGTTTCACCGTCGAAATCGTTATTATTTCATTCAGTTTTTAAAAAGTCATTACACGATCGGAAAAGGAAAAGGGAGAATTCATTTTTCCTCTATTCCTCCCGTCTGTCGATCAAGTCTCCTCTCTTCATTTAAGACCGCTCAACGGGAGAGAGACCTTAATTGAATTTTAAGCCTTTGATAGAAACTCGCTCCAGTATCTAAAAGAATAATTTGGTAGCGATTAAGTTCATTCGTGAGCAAATGGTAGGCATACAATTCTTTACAATCTGAAAATTTTGCGTCCTGAACGTGGCAGTTGCACTGCGTTTGGACTACCATAACCTTTGTCTTATTTGATATTTTTGGAGGGTTTTTTATCCTAAAATATTCGCGTAGACGAATCATTTATTTTCTAATGGCACTGACTCAAGCTCGACTAAAGTTCCTCTTCTGGGAGACGGTCCAAGTGGCACAGTGCAGCGAAAATATTGAAATAAGTTTACAATTTATTGCGAAAAAATCGAAATATTATTAAACCGTTTGACTAATAAATGACTATTTTGACACTCATTGCCCGAGACTATTTCTATATGCAAAGTCTGAGGTCGGGTAAAATTGACTAGCGTAATTAAGTACATTGATTTTGATTGTTTCTGAAGTTATTGATGGCACTCCTAATTTTTGAAGGTAATAAATACTTCATTTTTTAAAAAAATGTTTACTTGTTTGGTAATGCTCGCACCTTGTTGCTCACGTGCTCACCGTGAAGCACCACTACAAATAAGACAAACAAAACCAACACAATATGAAAATAGAGTAAAGGAAAGGAGGCGCGTCGATGACGGCGCTGAGATACGACTATTCGTGCTTGGTGGATGCCCGTGTTGTATCTGCAAAATTGAAGGCGCGATGGCGCGAGGCGTGGTGACCTCGCAATGCTCCGCTCTATGCTGTCAGTGGGGTTTAACTCAGATTCGGTAGAAAAATCAAAGACGGACTAAGGAGGCCTGAATACGTGCGTCTCTCCTATCTCCGTCTGTATTGACTTAGGAGTTTTTTCTTACTTTTCAATCTGACGTCTAATTATTTTTTTAGGGTATAAGTATTTGCAGGCGTATATCTAAAAATCGCATAATACCGCCTCACACCCTCTCCAGAAGAGATAGTCGGGTAATTTTGACCCGGTTTGGAATCTCTTGGGGTAGTTGTAAAAAAAAAAATTCCATGAAACTCAATTTTTTTCCACCAATTTGACGTCTGATCAATTTATCGTTGTATTAGTTGTAGATCTGTAGGTATCTAAAGCTCTTATGTGCCGACCCATACAACCCGCGCGGGGCACGTATTCTTAGTAAGCCTCGGATATATTTGACCCGGTTTGGGCATCGACGGATTAGACGACCAATTTAATAATTTTCATGTGTGAGAAAGGTAGGCAATATACGGTATTTCAACATGTTCAAATTCCATTGCAATAGATTTCAACAAGAAGAGCCCCTTCAATCAGCCAATAGACAATATTCACGACACTCCGACACAATTGCAATCGTGCTACTTGGAGGGAGATCATGTTGGTAAAAAAAGACTATCTTCATTTTTTCAGGCTTGGATGGTACTACGACGTTAAGTTCACTCCGATTGAGCTACTGCGAGATCGTCGCTTTAATTTCCACAAAAGAACTTCGGATATTATTAAACTCGAGGCTCGGATCGGAGCACAAAAATCAGCTCACTCATAGGCGCTGTCAATATTTTCAATATTCTCGACGCTCAATGTGTGCGCATACGAAGAGATGGAGGTGTCTCATTGCATTATATTGCCTAATCAGGTAAAGTTGATCTACTTTTCCATGTTTCTACCTACAAAGTCAAGCCGTCTTCGCCAGGCATGCAATGACGCAGTAAGTGCTCCACTTTTGGCATTTGTCCTCACCTTATTACTCTCGTGCTATAATAAACGCCATATGAACCTTCTTCAGAGGGTTGCCAAATCTCCTTTCATAAAACAAGAATTTCCTGGTAAACCTATGAATATATTTTTCCTCCAAGTTGTCAGATAAATTTGTTCCCAACTTCACATAAAGCTCCGGAAAATGTAAAGGAAACATATTCTTAAGTTTCCTCAAAAATAAATATCTAATCAGAGGAGATACGACAAATCTCGAATGATCATACGGATTTTTTCCTCAGCACGGCTACTCAATGTAAAACTCGGATGAAAGTAAGGTGGAAGAAACCAAGGACGTCACCACTCACCACCGCGGTGGATGACGTCATATACCGAATTTTTCAAAGTGCGATATCTCGGTTAATACTGAACGGAGAAAGTGGCTGTTTGGACAAATTTAATTATTTTTAGCTAATTTACCAGAATCAAGCATCAAAGCACGATTCTGTGACCAGTGCAACTGACCCATCACCTATTCTGCCGTGTTAAACAAGAACGCCGGATGAGCCTTCAGACGTCGCCATGTTTCCTTCGATAAAAACTGAATGTACAGGGAAAATTGTAAATATTTGTTTCCAAAAATTTCAGACAATTTAGTACGCAATTTAATCTAAAATATCTTAAAATTTCAAAGAAAAATAAGCATGCATGTCGTCAAAAATACATGTTTTATCGAGGGAAATGTGGCAACTCTCGAATGTTCATACGACGTTCTTCCTTAGCATGACAGTATTCTACTCCATTGAACTTTATAATCAAGAATTTCAAGATAGAATTAGACTTACCACTTGTTGTAAAATTGACTTCATCCGCGTCGTCCTCGTTGACTGGTTCTAGTTGGCTGTTGTCTCCGTCAGGGTCAGATGATAGGGACATGATGACGTCAGAGGAGACGGAAGAAATGAACCGGTAGCAAGTCATGGTAAAAAGGAGAACTTCATAAACCCGGACGATCCCTCTTGGACCAACTGACCGCATCTCAAGACATCGCACCGAAGAAACGCCTCAACTTTCAACAGTTAGACAGCCGGCTTCCGAAGCACGCGCACCTTCCAGTGTCTCGCTACATTTTCTCGGGACATGATCGCCCAACAGATTCCCCTCAAAATTTGGTGACATGTCTAAAAATGGAAAATTCCAAGCTCATCACAAACAAACGAACCGATAAAAACTCCGAGAGTGGCAAAACTACGACTCATTCCTTTTCTATCCCTTTCTGATTATTCTAAACTTTCTTTAAAAAATGTTTTTCGGGTACTCTGAGATTACTTGTAACCTACTCAAGTGGCATTTTTCGACGGAAAATCGCGACATTTTGGAATTATAACTTTACGATTTTTGGGCGATAAAATTGCTGGGATCATTGAAATATGAGCGATTATCCTCAATCTTGTCGCAATTTTATCTCTGTATAAAATCGTGTTCCATGCATACCGTTGAGCACGTTTCGTTAACATTTTTGCGGGTCGGCCTCATCGCAAATTTTTCATGGTGAAATTTAGTATAAAAAAATTATTAATTAGTTTTTAAACTTTGCGCACTTCTACCGCTTAAAAAATACAGTAATTTTTAACGTAGGTACAAATTCTTTCGCCTCGCAGTCTTAATTTAAGAAAAAAAGACCGATTGCAGTCGTATTGGCATTTTTCTGTGTGAAAATTCTCAGGAAAGTTTGTGGCGAAAGCATGTAAGAATAATGAGAGTATGTAGATTGCCTGCCTCAAAGACATTCAATAAAGGCAACTGGGCGCAAAGCCGCACATCAGCCATTATATTGTTACTTAGTAAGATTCATTTCGGTGTGAAATTGTTATGTTCAGATAGAATAAACACTGCTTCAATACATCATTGGTGCTTGTTGCTTGTAATATTATCCACGATTTCACTCATTCACCGGATAAATAATTTCTGTAATAGGTATCATATTCTACTGTGCTTTTACACTAACGAACAAGATCGCCTATTGATAAAACGAGCACGAGACCGGGAAGGGAACATAAATTGAAAGCCATTTTCACGAGAAATTATATAGGCAGTTTGATGGTATAAGTACCCGTTATTCAAGAAAATTGTCACTAATATTCTAATTAAATCCAGGGAGGAAAGTTGAAAGAACCACCCACCCCCTCTCTATCCACTATGGAGTCGCTGTAGACCACTTTGTCAGCCCCTGCTTTCTACATAATTTGTAATCTACCCCAGTAGCACAACGCAAAGAAAATGTTGGAATGCTTTTGCAATTTATGAAGCAATAGAGTAGCGATTTGCTTTACTACATTTCAATATTTTTGCAACATTTGGTCAATAAAAACCGATTTTATCAATTAAAAAATTAGCTCCACGTGTGAGGAAAGTAGGACATTTGCAATGCAAAATTAAAGCGACTTATTTCAATTTTAGAGAAATAAGAGAAGCCCCTTCAATTGCGTGAATACGCAACATACACAACACTCCTATGCAAAAGCAATAATTTCACCGTACGATTGCAATTTATTGCAGCCTGTGCTACTTGGGCACCTGCTAGTGAGGAATTACCTACGCAAGATAAAAGTGATTAAATCGAGGCCTTTCATGAACCCTCCTCAAAGCGCATCTTCAAGTTAGATTTTAATAGGACGGCATTTTCTTCATTATCCACCACTTTTGAGGGTGATACGTACATGTATTTAACAAGAAGGGGAGCAACTTTATATAGGCGCCTAGGTCTCGAGAGAAAAGTATGCACTTTCATTCGTCCATGTTTTTTAACGAAAGAGGCAAATAACTTTTGAAGCAGTTACTATGCACACGCGAGCGGTAGGGTTGAAAAAACCGGAGCACACAACAATGCAAGACGGAATAATTAATGACGAAATTTAACGATTTGGACATGTGTTTGCGGGGAAACGTGGGGAAAACGAGACCGAACTGCGAGCCAGCGTGGTCGAGGCACTACTGACAGGCAAGCGCTCTAAAATGTTGTTCAGGAGCTCGGGAAAGTTAGGGGGTGATAAAGGGGCGGAGAAAGCGGTGCGGTCTTCGCATCCCTCGAATTTTTTTTTCTTTAAAGGTGGTGTTGGCTCCCCGCTGCTTAGAGACAAAATATATTAACGACCCCGCTATGGTGACTTTCTGCAGCGTACATATTATACGTTATTTTTAAGAATTCAAGAGGATACCCAATAAAGAGAGTGCACGTACACATTTACACAGGGTGAGCAAAAAGTTCCGGTACCCGGCATCATCCCTACATTGCCATGCTACGGAGGAACGCCGTATGAACTTTCAAACGTTGCCAAATTTCCGTAGATATAAATTACGAATGCTCGGAAGTTATTAGTGAATACTTTTCTTCTGATTTTTTGGAGAATTTTATTCACAATTTGATCTAATGTTTGAAGGGAAACATATTCGTAACTTTCTTCAAAAATTAATAATCTCTAAAAGGAAATTTGGCAACATTCGAATGCTCACACGGGCGGTGTTTTTCCACAACACGGCAGTATAACTTTTGTGCAAATTGAGATGGAGACTTTAACTTATTTGCTTGGCAGGGCCGGATTAAGAGGGTGGCCACATGGGCCGCGGCCCATGGCGGCATTTGCAATTTTTTTAAATGCAGGTACAAAAAAATCGGATTCAGAACAAAATTACAATCAAGAAAAGGTGACACAATCTCTCATTTCCTGAGAATTCATTATTTTCTAATTTTGTCGTATTTCGGTGATACAAAAGACTGCGCATTTTTTATTAGTTGAGTTAAGAGAGAAACCAAACACGTAATTTGGCCTGGAGCGGCGCGGCGCAAAGAGAAATGATGACGAGGACTTGAGATGAAAAGGAGAAACCCTCGACGCGGCGGTCGGCATGTAACACATATTAGCGCCTACGAGACTGCGTGAATACTTCTTGCATTGCGCCAAACACAATGTGGTCAGCGCGGCACGGCGGCGGAAGTTAAAATTATTAAACCACATTTAGGTTTGTTCTTTCTTAATTTTTTAGTTCGTTTCTTGCAAATGAAAGACCTTGTCCCCACAGAGATAGGTTTACGGAACTGAACTTTCGCGCGAAGTTCCGTGAATTTTTGCAGTAGTGTTGACGCAGGGCTTACGCAAAATATGTGTCCAACACGAGTGAAGGCGTCTTATGCACCCTTCTCCCTCCGGCACGTTCACTTGATGGTTTTCATTAATGTTTCAAAATGAATGAGAAGAGGGCGGCAAAACACAGGCGGCCCATGGGCGGCAAGTAGGTAAATCCGGCCCATAGAGTACATAGAGTCGTAATGTAAATGGGAGAGCTGGCGCCATGTTCTGCTTGACGAATTCCGAGCCCGGTGTGCGCCGAGTTCGGGTCGCTTTTTCGATACATTTTCGATCCAAAATGGCGGTGTGGAATACGTGGTAATTCCTATCTCCTTTGTTGTTGTTGTTGTTTTTGTCATCGGATGGCCGGGTACCGCGTGTATCGCAAACAATCGATTATGTATCGAAAAAGTGACCCGGCGTCACACAGAAGTCTCGGAATTCGGGACATGGAAAATGTTTAAAAGTGGCGCCAGCTCTCCCAATTATTACGACTCTATGTACTCTATGATCCGGCCATGCTGCTTGGTAGAAGGGAGCGACTTTTCGCCCCCCCCCCTCCCCCCAAATGTTACGAGTTCTGTCCCGAACAGAGGCAAGAACGCTACCTATAGCGGGAGGGGCGGTGCGGGACTTCTGAATCACGCTGAAAATAATGTATAGGGAGAACGCTTAAGCTGCCGTACTAAGGAAGAACGCCGTATGAGCTCCCGGGCGTCGCCAAATTCCCCTTGATTAACTACGAATTTTCGAGGAGACTGGCGAATAATTTTCCTCCGCCTTTTTTCAGAGAATTGTATCAAAGCAATAATTCAATCTGAAGTACCAATGAGAAATCTTTCATTGTTGTTACTAAGATACGATCTACTACGTGATTACACCGAGGCAAGGCTATACATACGCACTTACTGACGTGTCGCGTTGATGGTAACGCCTGAATACCACTTTTCGTGTTCTGGGGATGTCTGTGTTGCATAAGCACAAAATTGAAGGCGGGCTAAGTTTCTGTACCACCAACGGTATTATGGTGAGTGACATTTCGTTGGAGAGGCGTTAACGATGAAAGAGAGGTGAAACAATGGCTATCTCCGGTTCCTCTATCTTATTCTTTTTTTATGTTCTTTCCTAGGCGTCGACGTCTGTTATCGACTTGGTGCGGCGCGCGTCGCTGAGGACAAGGAAAGCCAGCCCGCCTTCAACCTTGTGAATATGCAACACTGACTTCACTCGAACACGAATAGACGCATCCAGCAGGCGTTACTTAAAACGACGTGTTTGGTGCGGCTGTCGAATGTAAGCAGCGACGGTCTCGACACCCTTTCATTTTAAAAATCCGTACAACATGGCGAAATAATCCTTTTTCATCAAGTTTCACTATTGTGTACCATCAAAAAAGCATTTTCCCGGTATAGAGGCTAACACCGGCTAGCCCTCTTTCGAAAAGAGAGCACAAGATACTTATAAGTACATAAACCTACAAATGATTAAACCATAGTATCGTCGTAGAGTATCACAGACAGACGGTCTGACCAGAAAAACTTAATACTTCTTGTGATAGCACACCAATTTCTGTATTAAATTTGTTATTTATTTTATTTCTTTGAAAAAAGAAGCTAATATTTTTGCTGGGATTAACAAAGAATATTATGAGATGATTGGAGAAAATCCATGCGAAACTAAACGAATTAATAACGATTTGTTTTCCTGCATCAAGATTTCAGGTAGGAAGGTAGGAGCGTTAGAGACAGAAATAGAGACATGTTTTTCTACCCAAATCATCAGTGTGAATCTACATTCCTTTGAGTCTTTACTTCAAATTATACTTTAAGTACCTATTTTATTACATCACTGTTTTTTTTTATTATTATTATTATTATTATTATTCTTTTCCCCCAGATCAGGACTTCTCTAATTTTACTACTCTTATTTTTCCAGAGTTTCAAAATTTAGAGCAGTGAGTTTTGTACTTACTAAGCTGCATTGACTGTTGGCGCACATTGGTTAGGTAATTGAACAAATTGAACATTTTTAGGGAACAAAATTTATTTAACAACAGAAAGTATTTTAATAACTAAGAGAGAACAAGTTTATCATGCTCAACTGTTGTACAAAGACATGGACTGATGATCACAAAATAACTGTGAAGCCCCTAGAGTTTATCAAAGAACTTTTTGCGAAAAAAAAGAGAACAAAAAAAAAGCTGAGTAAATTCTACAAGAAACTCCTGGAAATGAGAAAAAAAGAGGATTGATGACATGAAACTGGAGTGTGTGATTAGAAAAATATTTTTTAGGTAGGCACTTAGAAAAATATGAAATTGAATGAATAAAATAAAAATACGTTTTAAGCTTGAGAATGAAATACACCTTTGGAAATAAAACAAGAGATTGGTTCTCTTGATTTTTTTTTTTTTTTTTAGAATTTCTCTGAGACCAAAATCACTTTTGTTGTTACATACGGAAGATCAATCAATTATTAGGGCTTGTCAATACTTTGTGAACTCCAAATCATAGTTAGGGTTTCACAGTTCATAAAATATGTGCCAGATTTTTCGGCTTTCCCTCATAACACTTTTGTGACATAGGTCTCTTTTCTTTGGCGCATAAAAACAAAGTGGTGCAACATTCTCTTCGACCCCCCTCCCCCTCTAGAGAGTTACATACTTTAAGAATAACCCCTTACAACATTACAGCTGTCCATTTTTGTCAGTTTCCAACAGCTTTTGTCCCAAGTACCAACAAATAATTGAGTTCAAGAGAGTACCCAACAAATCTAGGAGAATTAGGATTCAATCAATGTGACAGTAAAAATAACTTCATCATCCTTACTTCAACGGTAATTACGGTAAAAATCATTTCAAAATAAATCGTCTTACGTAAATTATGCAAAAATCAGAACCGGGCTGACATTTTTGCTTAAATTGCTGATAACAAAACACAATATCACAGAGAAAAGGATGGTCGAACAAAAAACTTTTAACAGGATAAAATATTACTATATGTATTTTATGGGTTCTGACCTTGGCTCATGGTTTTTCTAATTTTGCGGCCATTTGTAAATTTATACGTATTTCGCGCATAAACATAACTGACAGCGGATGCAACGGTAGTAAATGCAGTCAAGCACCACAGACTTTGGAGAGCAATGTGGTCTGTGTAGTCGAATATTGGTGCACCAAGCGTTATAGCAACTGTGGCAAGTTGAACTGAGGTGTTCACTTTACTGATAAAAGTAGGAGCTAATTGAACCGTTGCTAGGGTGAGGTCAAAATATTTACTGACCGTGCGAGGAGGTGGTAATGATTTGTACCTGATGTATGATGCTGCACCCACTAGGCCAACATCTCTGACGATAATTAAGCTTGTCAAAGAAATCGGCATAATATCAACAAAAGTGAGCGTAAGAAACATAGTTGCAACAAGGATTTTGTCAGCTATTGGATCTAAAAAACTTCCAAGTTTCGATGACTGATTTTTAAAATTTCTTGCAATCCACCCATCAAGCAAATCAGAGATCCCAGCGCAAACAAGAACACCGACAGCCAAATTGTAGCTTTCCTCCAGAATCAAGTAACCTAACCAGGGTGATAAGCTTATTCGAAAAATGCATAACAAATTTGGAATGGTCCATATATTTTCTCGTTCTATCAATTCCTCTACTTTAGCTTTCATCCTCGTTTTTTCTGCCTTGATATTTTTAAGCAAAACCTTACCTTTGGTCTTCAATTGCTCTTCAGCTTCTTTCAGCTCTTCTACTTTTGCTTTCATCTTACTTCTTTCTTCTTTGATATTTTTAAGCAAAACTTTGCCTTTGGTTTTGAGTTGCTCTTCCGCTTTCCGGAGACTTTCCTGTCTTTTATGGAGGGCACCCTTCAAAAAATCTTTCTGTCTAGAAATCTTACCTCTGCCATTGCAACTATAATCCACACAGCACGTGATCTGTACATACTTAACACAATTTAGTACTTGATGCTGTTTAAAATGCAGAGCTGGTATGTTTGAAATGTTCTGTTGATGTCGCTGTGCTTGGCTGACACGGCTAAAATTACACGATGCATGACGAAAAAATCTTCCACTACCTTGCACTCTCAGAAAAGAATGAATACATTGTCTGAGAATCATTCTTTGAATTTTCTCTCTTCGGGATGAACACAAATTGGACTAGATGAATTTCTTCGCTTCTGACTGTTCATACAAGAGTTGTATTGAGTAACTAACTACTCAGGAATATTCACTTTTGTGTTTCTCCTTCATCTTGAAAACTTGTTTCAGAATCATCCTGGGAACAAAAAATAACTCGATTAGAGATAAATAAGTACACAACGTAAAAGAAAGAAGACTCTGCCTACTCAAAAATTTTCAACTCCTTCCGATTCCTTGAATTTTGTACCACTTATCGTAATTAAATTAAAATGATGATAACTTCTTTTTCATGGCTAATTTTTGCCGAATAGGATTTAGTAGGTTTCTCTTGAAGGTACAAAAAAAAGTTTTCTTTTTTAAATTGCTCATCAGCTTTTTGTAGGACAATTCCATGGTCTATCGCTAAATCAATTGATCATTTATAGATTTTAGGACGTTTCTTGAGAAATTAAGAGCATCATATCATGCTGTACAACTTCAAATATTCGTACATAAAAGACCAAGAAACAGTTTGAAATAGCTCTGTGGGTACATCTTGACAAATATTGCAATTCATTTGACCTTTTGATTTGTGATATTCACCCTGGTCATTCATTTGAGGTCAATTCTAATTCTTTCTTGGCCTTTCATGTACAAATATATGACATACTACAGCATTACAAGATGCATAGACATTCTCAAGAGCTATCTAAAATCCAGAAATTATCAATTGATTCTCAAAAATGCAGAAAAACCACCTTAATGATGGCTCACTTTCCTTCTACATGGGCGTAGCTACGGGGGTCCTGGGGGGGGGGGCCCCCCCCCCCCCCGAAAAACGGGATCCTCCATTCCTAACCCCCTCCCCCGCACTCTTCACCACGAGAGGTGGTCCCATGCCCCCCCTAGAGAAATTTCCTAGCTACGCCCCTGTTGCAGACGTCAACTAATGTCTTATTTTTAATCATTCCTGTCCCGAAAACCAAATACAGTTTTTCCAATGAATTTCCGCGGATTTTCTTCAGTCGCCGGAAATTTTGACGCAATATTTTCGCTCGTTTCATACCTCACTAAAAAAATTAGAATTTAATAAACCCGATCCGAGATTCTGAATCGTTACAATTCAGGGATACACAATCACTCAAATTGTGGTAAAAACGGGACGGAGAGTCAAGGATAATGACGTGCAGTCCTCCCTTGGCGGCGATTTTAGCGGCGCGCCAGCCAGGGAGATCGCACGGGACGGGACCCGAGTAATTGCTGGAGTGTGGCGCGCCTTCAATCCGGCTGGCAGCAACATGCTTACACCCGTGGTCGAATAGTCGTATCACTGCGCCTGCCGTGAATGAGTTCAAATATCCATTCCTGCACGCGTAAGGAGCGTATTTAGCTCCGACTGCAACGTTGCAGACCTCAACTAATGTCTTATTTTTAATCATTCTTGTTACGAAAACCAAATACAGTTTTTCAAATGAATTTCCGCGGATTTTCTTCAGTCGCCGGAAATTTTGACGCAATATTTTCGCTCGTTTCAAACCTCAAAAAAAAAAAAAAAAAAAGAATCTAATAAACCCGATCCGAGATTCTGAATCGTTACAATTCAGGGATACACAATCACTCAAATTGTGGTAAAAACGGGACGGAGAGTCAAGGATAATGACGTGCAGTCCTCCCTTGGCGGCGATTTTAGCGGCGCGCCAGCCAGGGAGATCGCACGGGACGGGACCCGAGTAATTGCTGGAGTGTGGCGCGCCTTCAATCCGGCTGGCAGCAACATGCTTACACCCGTGGTCGAATAGTCGTATCACTGCGCCTGCCGTGAATGAGTTCAAATATCCATTCCTGCACGCGTAAGGAGCGTATTTAGCTCCGACTGCAACGTTGCAGACCTCAACTAATGTCTTATTTTTAATCATTCTTGTTACGAAAACCAAATACAGTTTTTCAAATGAATTTCCGCGGATTTTCTTCAGTCGCCGGAAATTTTGACGCAATATTTTCGCTCGTTTCATACCTCACTAAAAAAATTAGAATTTAATAAACCCGATCCGAGATTCTGAATCGTTACAATTCAGGGATACACAATCACTCAAATTGTGGTAAAAACGGGACGGAGAGTCAAGGATAATGACGTGCAGTCCTCCCTTGGCGGCGATTTTAGCGGCGCGCCAGCCAGGGAGATCGCACGGGACGGGACCCGAGTAATTGCTGGAGTGTGGCGCGCCTTCAATCCGGCTGGCAGCAACATGCTTACACCCGTGGTCGAATAGTCGTATCACTGCGCCTGCCGTGAATGAGTTCAAATATCCATTCCTGCACGCGTAAGGAGCGTATTTAGCTCCGACTGCAACGTTGCAGACCTCAACTAATGTCTTATTTTTAATCATTCTTGTTACGAAAACCAAATACAGTTTTTCAAATGAATTTCCGCGGATTTTCTTCAGTCGCCGGAAATTTTGACGCAATATTTTCGCTCGTTTCATACCTCACTAAAAAAATTAGAATTTAATAAACCCGATCCGAGATTCTGAATCGTTACAATTCAGGGATACACAATCACTCAAATTGTGGTAAAAACGGGACGGAGAGTCAAGGATAATGACGTGCAGTCCTCCCTTGGCGGCGATTTTAGCGGCGCGCCAGCCAGGGAGATCGCACGGGACGGGACCCGAGTAATTGCTGGAGTGTGGCGCGCCTTCAATCCGGCTGGCAGCAACATGCTTACACCCGTGGTCGAATAGTCGTATCACTGCGCCTGCCGTGAATGAGTTCAAATATCCATTCCTGCACGCGTAAGGAGCGTATTTAGCTCCGACTGCAACGTTGCAGACCTCAACTAATGTCTTATTTTTAATCATTCTTGTTACGAAAACCAAATACAGTTTTTCAAATGAATTTCCGCGGATTTTCTTCAGTCGCCGGAAATTTTGACGCAATATTTTCGCTCGTTTCATACCTCACTAAAAAAATTAGAATTTAATAAACCCGATCCGAGATTCTGAATCGTTACAATTCAGGGATACACAATCACTCAAATTGTGGTAAAAACGGGACGGAGAGTCAAGGATAATGACGTGCAGTCCTCCCTTGGCGGCGATTTTAGCGGCGCGCCAGCCAGGGAGATCGCACGGGACGGGACCCGAGTAATTGCTGGAGTGTGGCGCGCCTTCAATCCGGCTGGCAGCAACATGCTTACACCCGTGGTCGAATAGTCGTATCACTGCGCCTGCCGTGAATGAGTTCAAATATCCATTCCTGCACGCGTAAGGAGCGTATTTAGCTCCGACTGCAACGTTGCAGACCTCAACTAATGTCTTATTTTTAATCATTCTTGTTACGAAAACCAAATACAGTTTTTCAAATGAATTTCCGCGGATTTTCTTCAGTCGCCGGAAATTTTGACGCAATATTTTCGCTCGTTTCATACCTCACTAAAAAAATTAGAATTTAATAAACCCGATCCGAGATTCTGAATCGTTACAATTCAGGGATACACAATCACTCAAATTGTGGTAAAAACGGGACGGAGAGTCAAGGATAATGACGTGCAGTCCTCCCTTGGCGGCGATTTTAGCGGCGCGCCAGCCAGGGAGATCGCACGGGACGGGACCCGAGTAATTGCTGGAGTGTGGCGCGCCTTCAATCCGGCTGGCAGCAACATGCTTACACCCGTGGTCGAATAGTCGTATCACTGCGCCTGCCGTGAATGAGTTCAAATATCCATTCCTGCACGCGTAAGGAGCGTATTTAGCTCCGACTGCAACGTTGCAGACCTCAACTAATGTCTTATTTTTAATCATTCTTGTTACGAAAACCAAATACAGTTTTTCAAATGAATTTCCGCGGATTTTCTTCAGTCGCCGGAAATTTTGACGCAATATTTTCGCTCGTTTCATACCTCACTAAAAAAATTAGAATTTAATAAACCCGATCCGAGATTCTGAATCGTTACAATTCAGGGATACACAATCACTCAAATTGTGGTAAAAACGGGACGGAGAGTCAAGGATAATGACGTGCAGTCCTCCCTTGGCGGCGATTTTAGCGGCGCGCCAGCCAGGGAGATCGCACGGGACGGGACCCGAGTAATTGCTGGAGTGTGGCGCGCCTTCAATCCGGCTGGCAGCAACATGCTTACACCCGTGGTCGAATAGTCGTATCACTGCGCCTGCCGTGAATGAGTTCAAATATCCATTCCTGCACGCGTAAGGAGCGTATTTAGCTCCGACTGCAACGTTGCAGACCTCAACTAATGTCTTATTTTTAATCATTCTTGTTACGAAAACCAAATACAGTTTTTCAAATGAATTTCCGCGGATTTTCTTCAGTCGCCGGAAATTTTGACGCAATATTTTCGCTCGTTTCATACCTCACTAAAAAAATTAGAATTTAATAAACCCGATCCGAGATTCTGAATCGTTACAATTCAGGGATACACAATCACTCAAATTGTGGTAAAAACGGGACGAGAGTCAAGGATAATGACGTGCAGTCCTCCCTTGGCGGCGATTTTAGCGGCGCGCCAGCCAGGGAGATCGCACGGGACGGGACCCGAGTAATTGCTGGAGTGTGGCGCGCCTTCAATCCGGCTGGCAGCAACATGCTTACACCCGTGGTCGAATAGTCGTATCACTGCGCCTGCCGTGAATGAGTTCAAATATCCATTCCTGCACGCGTAAGGAGCGTATTTAGCTCCGACTGCAACGTTGCAGACCTCAACTAATGTCTTATTTTTAATCATTCTTGTTACGAAAACCAAATACAGTTTTTCAAATGAATTTCCGCGGATTTTCTTCAGTCGCCGGAAATTTTGACGCAATATTTTCGCTCGTTTCATACCTCACTAAAAAAATTAGAATTTAATAAACCCGATCCGAGATTCTGAATCGTTACAATTCAGGGATACACAATCACTCAAATTGTGGTAAAAACGGGACGGAGAGTCAAGGATAATGACGTGCAGTCCTCCCTTGGCGGCGATTTTAGCGGCGCGCCAGCCAGGGAGATCGCACGGGACGGGACCCGAGTAATTGCTGGAGTGTGGCGCGCCTTCAATCCGGCTGGCAGCAACATGCTTACACCCGTGGTCGAATAGTCGTATCACTGCGCCTGCCGTGAATGAGTTCAAATATCCATTCCTGCACGCGTAAGGAGCGTATTTAGCTCCGACTGCAACGTTGCAGACCTCAACTAATGTCTTATTTTTAATCATTCTTGTTACGAAAACCAAATACAGTTTTTCAAATGAATTTCCGCGGATTTTCTTCAGTCGCCGGAAATTTTGACGCAATATTTTCGCTCGTTTCATACCTCACTAAAAAATTAGAATTTAATAAACCCGATCCGAGATTCTGAATCGTTACAATTCAGGGATACACAATCACTCAAATTGTGGTAAAAACGGGACGGAGAGTCAAGGATAATGACGTGCAGTCCTCCCTTGGCGGCGATTTTAGCGGCGCGCCAGCCAGGGAGATCGCACGGGACGGGACCCGAGTAATTGCTGGAGTGTGGCGCGCCTTCAATCCGGCTGGCAGCAACATGCTTACACCCGTGGTCGAATAGTCGTATCACTGCGCCTGCCGTGAATGAGTTCAAATATCCATTCCTGCACGCGTAAGGAGCGTATTTAGCTCCGACTGCAACGTTGCAGACCTCAACTAATGTCTTATTTTTAATCATTCTTGTTACGAAAACCAAATACAGTTTTTCAAATGAATTTCCGCGGATTTTCTTCAGTCGCCGGAAATTTTGACGCAATATTTTCGCTCGTTTCATACCTCACTAAAAAAATTAGAATTTAATAAACCCGATCCGAGATTCTGAATCGTTACAATTCAGGGATACACAATCACTCAAATTGTGGTAAAAACGGGACGGAGAGTCAAGGATAATGACGTGCAGTCCTCCCTTGGCGGCGATTTTAGCGGCGCGCCAGCCAGGGAGATCGCACGGGACGGGACCCGAGTAATTGCTGGAGTGTGGCGCGCCTTCAATCCGGCTGGCAGCAACATGCTTACACCCGTGGTCGAATAGTCGTATCACTGCGCCTGCCGTGAATGAGTTCAAATATCCATTCCTGCACGCGTAAGGAGCGTATTTAGCTCCGACTGCAACGTTGCAGACCTCAACTAATGTCTTATTTTTAATCATTCTTGTTACGAAAACCAAATACAGTTTTTCAAATGAATTTCCGCGGATTTTCTTCAGTCGCCGGAAATTTTGACGCAATATTTTCGCTCGTTTCATACCTCACTAAAAAATTAGAATTTAATAAACCCGATCCGAGATTCTGAATCGTTACAATTCAGGGATACACAATCACTCAAATTGTGGTAAAAACGGGACGGAGAGTCAAGGATAATGACGTGCAGTCCTCCCTTGGCGGCGATTTTAGCGGCGCGCCAGCCAGGGAGATCGCACGGGACGGGACCCGAGTAATTGCTGGAGTGTGGCGCGCCTTCAATCCGGCTGGCAGCAACATGCTTACACCCGTGGTCGAATAGTCGTATCACTGCGCCTGCCGTGAATGAGTTCAAATATCCATTCCTGCACGCGTAAGGAGCGTATTTAGCTCCGACTGCAACGTTGCAGACCTCAACTAATGTCTTATTTTTAATCATTCTTGTTACGAAAACCAAATACAGTTTTTCAAATGAATTTCCGCGGATTTTCTTCAGTCGCCGGAAATTTTGACGCAATATTTTCGCTCGTTTCATACCTCACTAAAAAAATTAGAATTTAATAAACCCGATCCGAGATTCTGAATCGTTACAATTCAGGGATACACAATCACTCAAATTGTGGTAAAAACGGGACGGAGAGTCAAGGATAATGACGTGCAGTCCTCCCTTGGCGGCGATTTTAGCGGCGCGCCAGCCAGGGAGATCGCACGGGACGGGACCCGAGTAATTGCTGGAGTGTGGCGCGCCTTCAATCCGGCTGGCAGCAACATGCTTACACCCGTGGTCGAATAGTCGTATCACTGCGCCTGCCGTGAATGAGTTCAAATATCCATTCCTGCACGCGTAAGGAGCGTATTTAGCTCCGACTGCAACGTTGCAGACCTCAACTAATGTCTTATTTTTAATCATTCTTGTTACGAAAACCAAATACAGTTTTTCAAATGAATTTCCGCGGATTTTCTTCAGTCGCCGGAAATTTTGACGCAATATTTTCGCTCGTTTCATACCTCACTAAAAAAATTAGAATTTAATAAACCCGATCCGAGATTCTGAATCGTTACAATTCAGGGATACACAATCACTCAAATTGTGGTAAAAACGGGACGGAGAGTCAAGGATAATGACGTGCAGTCCTCCCTTGGCGGCGATTTTAGCGGCGCGCCAGCCAGGGAGATCGCACGGGACGGGACCCGAGTAATTGCTGGAGTGTGGCGCGCCTTCAATCCGGCTGGCAGCAACATGCTTACACCCGTGGTCGAATAGTCGTATCACTGCGCCTGCCGTGAATGAGTTCAAATATCCATTCCTGCACGCGTAAGGAGCGTATTTAGCTCCGACTGCAACGTTGCAGACCTCAACTAATGTCTTATTTTTAATCATTCTTGTTACGAAAACCAAATACAGTTTTTCAAATGAATTTCCGCGGATTTTCTTCAGTCGCCGGAAATTTTGACGCAATATTTTCGCTCGTTTCATACCTCACTAAAAAAATTAGAATTTAATAAACCCGATCCGAGATTCTGAATCGTTACAATTCAGGGATACACAATCACTCAAATTGTGGTAAAAACGGGACGGAGAGTCAAGGATAATGACGTGCAGTCCTCCCTTGGCGGCGATTTTAGCGGCGCGCCAGCCAGGGAGATCGCACGGGACGGGACCCGAGTAATTGCTGGAGTGTGGCGCGCCTTCAATCCGGCTGGCAGCAACATGCTTACACCCGTGGTCGAATAGTCGTATCACTGCGCCTGCCGTGAATGAGTTCAAATATCCATTCCTGCACGCGTAAGGAGCGTATTTAGCTCCGACTGCAACGTTGCAGACCTCAACTAATGTCTTATTTTTAATCATTCTTGTTACGAAAACCAAATACAGTTTTTCAAATGAATTTCCGCGGATTTTCTTCAGTCGCCGGAAATTTTGACGCAATATTTTCGCTCGTTTCATACCTCACTAAAAAAATTAGAATTTAATAAACCCGATCCGAGATTCTGAATCGTTACAATTCAGGGATACACAATCACTCAAATTGTGGTAAAAACGGGACGGAGAGTCAAGGATAATGACGTGCAGTCCTCCCTTGGCGGCGATTTTAGCGGCGCGCCAGCCAGGGAGATCGCACGGGACGGGACCCGAGTAATTGCTGGAGTGTGGCGCGCCTTCAATCCGGCTGGCAGCAACATGCTTACACCCGTGGTCGAATAGTCGTATCACTGCGCCTGCCGTGAATGAGTTCAAATATCCATTCCTGCACGCGTAAGGAGCGTATTTAGCTCCGACTGCAACGTTGCAGACCTCAACTAATGTCTTATTTTTAATCATTCTTGTTACGAAAACCAAATACAGTTTTTCAAATGAATTTCCGCGGATTTTCTTCAGTCGCCGGAAATTTTGACGCAATATTTTCGCTCGTTTCATACCTCATTAAAAAAATTAGAATTTAATAAACCCGATCCGAGATTCTGAATCGTTACAATTCAGGGATACACAATCACTCAAATTGTGGTAAAAACGGGACGGAGAGTCAAGGATAATGACGTGCAGTCCTCCCTTGCGGCGATTTTAGCGGCGCGCCAGCCAGGGAGATCGCACGGGACGGGACCCGAGTAATTGCTGGAGTGTGGCGCGCCTTCAATCCGGCTGGCAGCAACATGCTTACACCCGTGGTCGAATAGTCGTATCACTGCGCCTGCCGTGAATGAGTTCAAATATCCATTCCTGCACGCGTAAGGAGCGTATTTAGCTCCGACTGCAACGTTGCAGACCTCAACTAATGTCTTATTTTTAATCATTCTTGTTACGAAAACCAAATACAGTTTTTCAATGAATTTCCGCGGATTTTCTTCAGTCGCCGGAAATTTTGACGCAATATTTTCGCTCGTTTCATACCTCACTAAAAAAATTAGAATTTAATAAACCCGATCCGAGATTCTGAATCGTTACAATTCAGGGATACACAATCACTCAAATTGTGGTAAAAACGGGACGGAGAGTCAAGGATAATGACGTGCAGTCCTCCCTTGGCGGCGATTTTAGCGGCGCGCCAGCCAGGGAGATCGCACGGGACGGGACCCGAGTAATTGCTGGAGTGTGGCGCGCCTTCAATCCGGCTGGCAGCAACATGCTTACACCCGTGGTCGAATAGTCGTATCACTGCGCCTGCCGTGAATGAGTTCAAATATCCATTCCTGCACGCGTAAGGAGCGTATTTAGCTCCGACTGCAACGTTGCAGACCTCAACTAATGTCTTATTTTTAATCATTCTTGTTACGAAAACCAAATACAGTTTTTCAAATGAATTTCCGCGGATTTTCTTCAGTCGCCGGAAATTTTGACGCAATATTTTCGCTCGTTTCATACCTCACTAAAAAAATTAGAATTTAATAAACCCGATCCGAGATTCTGAATCGTTACAATTCAGGGATACACAATCACTCAAATTGTGGTAAAAACGGGACGGAGAGTCAAGGATAATGACGTGCAGTCCTCCCTTGGCGGCGATTTTAGCGGCGCGCCAGCCAGGGAGATCGCACGGGACGGGACCCGAGTAATTGCTGGAGTGTGGCGCGCCTTCAATCCGGCTGGCAGCAACATGCTTACACCCGTGGTCGAATAGTCGTATCACTGCGCCTGCCGTGAATGAGTTCAAATATCCATTCCTGCACGCGTAAGGAGCGTATTTAGCTCCGACTGCAACGTTGCAGACCTCAACTAATGTCTTATTTTTAATCATTCTTGTTACGAAAACCAAATACAGTTTTTCAAATGAATTTCCGCGGATTTTCTTCAGTCGCCGGAAATTTTGACGCAATATTTTCGCTCGTTTCATACCTCACTAAAAAAATTAGAATTTAATAAACCCGATCCGAGATTCTGAATCGTTACAATTCAGGGATACACAATCACTCAAATTGTGGTAAAAACGGGACGGAGAGTCAAGGATAATGACGTGCAGTCCTCCCTTGGCGGCGATTTTAGCGGCGCGCCAGCCAGGGAGATCGCACGGGACGGGACCCGAGTAATTGCTGGAGTGTGGCGCGCCTTCAATCCGGCTGGCAGCAACATGCTTACACCCGTGGTCGAATAGTCGTATCACTGCGCCTGCCGTGAATGAGTTCAAATATCCATTCCTGCACGCGTAAGGAGCGTATTTAGCTCCGACTGCAACGTTGCAGACCTCAACTAATGTCTTATTTTTAATCATTCTTGTTACGAAAACCAAATACAGTTTTTCAAATGAATTTCCGCGGATTTTCTTCAGTCGCCGGAAATTTTGACGCAATATTTTCGCTCGTTTCATACCTCACTAAAAAAATTAGAATTTAATAAACCCGATCCGAGATTCTGAATCGTTACAATTCAGGGATACACAATCACTCAAATTGTGGTAAAAACGGGACGGAGAGTCAAGGATAATGACGTGCAGTCCTCCCTTGGCGGCGATTTTAGCGGCGCGCCAGCCAGGGAGATCGCACGGGACGGGACCCGAGTAATTGCTGGAGTGTGGCGCGCCTTCAATCCGGCTGGCAGCAACATGCTTACACCCGTGGTCGAATAGTCGTATCACTGCGCCTGCCGTGAATGAGTTCAAATATCCATTCCTGCACGCGTAAGGAGCGTATTTAGCTCCGACTGCAACGTTGCAGACCTCAACTAATGTCTTATTTTTAATCATTCTTGTTACGAAAACCAAATACAGTTTTTCAAATGAATTTCCGCGGATTTTCTTCAGTCGCCGGAAATTTTGACGCAATATTTTCGCTCGTTTCAAACCTCAAAAAAAAAAAAAAAAAATCTAATAAACCCGATCCGAGATTCTGAATCGTTACAATTCAGGATACACAATCACTCAAATTGTGGTAAAAACGGGACGGAGAGTCAAGGATAATGACGTGCAGTCCTCCCTTGGCGGCGATTTTAGCGGCGCGCCAGCCAGGGAGATCGCACGGGACGGGACCCGAGTAATTGCTGGAGTGTGGCGCGCCTTCAATCCGGCTGGCAGCAACATGCTTACACCCGTGGTCGAATAGTCGTATCACTGCGCCTGCCGTGAATGAGTTCAAATATCCATTCCTGCACGCGTAAGGAGCGTATTTAGCTCCGACTGCAACGTTGCAGACCTCAACTAATGTCTTATTTTTAATCATTCTTGTTACGAAAACCAAATACAGTTTTTCAAATGAATTTCCGCGGATTTTCTTCAGTCGCCGGAAATTTTGACGCAATATTTTCGCTCGTTTCATACCTCACTAAAAAAATTAGAATTTAATAAACCCGATCCGAGATTCTGAATCGTTACAATTCAGGGATACACTTTCACTCAAATTGTGGTAAAAATGGGACGGAGAGTCAAGGATAATGACGTGCAGTCCTCCCTTGGCGGCGATTTTAGCGGCGCGCCAGCCAGGGAGATCGCACGGGACGGGACCCGAGTAATTGCTGGAGTGTGGCGCGCCTTCAATCCGGCTGGCAGCAACATGCTTACACCCGTGGTCGAATAGTCGTATCACTGCGCCTGCCGTGAATGAGTTCAAATATCCATTCCTGCACGCGTAAGGAGCGTATTTAGCTCCGACTGCAACGTTGCAGACCTCAACTAATGTCTTATTTTTAATCATTCTTGTTACGAAAACCAACTACAATTTTTCTGATGAATTTCCCCGTATTTTCTTCGGTGGCCGGAAATTTTGACGCAATATTTTCGCTTGTTTCATACCTCAAAAAAAAAAAAAAAAATGAATCTAATAAACCCGATCCAAGATTCTGAATTGTTACAATTCAGGATACACTTTCACTCAAATTGTGGTAAAAATGGGACGGAGAGTCAAGGATAATGACGTGCAGTCCTCCCTTGGCGGCGATTTTAGCGGCGCGCCAGCCAGGGAGATCGCACGGGACGGGACCCGAGTAATTGCTGGAGTGTGGCGCGCCTTCAATCCGGCTGGCAGCAACATGCTTACACCCGTGGTCGAATAGTCGTATCACTGCGCCTGCCGTAAATGAGTTCAAATATCCATTCCTGCACGCGTAAGGAGCGTATTTAGCTCCACTGCAACGTTGCAGACCTCAACTAATGTCTTATTTTTAATCATTCTTGTTACGAAAACCAAATACAGTTTTTCAAATGAATTTCCGCGGATTTTCTTCAGTCGCCGAAATTTTGACGCAAATATTTTCGCTCGTTTCATACCTCACTCAAAAAATTAGAATTTAATAAACCCGATCCGAATTCTGAATCGTTACAATTCAGGGATACACATTCACTCAAATTGTGGTAAAAACGGGACGGAGAGTCAAGGATAATGACGTGCAGTCCTCCCTTGGCGGCGATTTTAGCGGCGCGCGCGCCAGCCAGGGAGATCGCACGGGACGGGACCCGAGTAATTGCTGGAGTGTGGCGCGCCTTCAATCCGGCTGGCAGCAACATGCTTACACCCGTGGTCGAATAGTCGTATCACTGCGCCTGCCGTGAATGAGTTCAAATATCCATTCCTGCACGCGTAAGGAGCGTATTTAGCTCCGACTGCAACGTTGCAGACCTCAACTAATGTCTTATTTTTAATCATTCTTGTTACGAAAACCAAATACAGTTTTCAAATGAATTTCCGCGGATTTTCTTCAGTCGCCGGAAATTTTGACGCAATATTTTCGCTCGTTTCATACTCACATAAAAAAATTTAAATTTAATAAACCCGATCCGAGATTCTGAATCGTTACAATTCAGGGATACACAATCACTCAAATTGTGGTAAAAACGGGACGGAGAGTCAAGGATAATGACGTGCAGTCCCCCTTGGCGGCGATTTTAGCGGCGCGCCAGCCAGGGAGATCGCACGGGACGGGACCCGAGTAATTGCTGGAGTGTGGCGCGCCTTCAATCCGGCTGGCAGCAACATGCTTACACCCTGGTCGAATAGTCGTATCACTGCGCCTGCCGTGAATGAGTTCAAATATCCATTCCTGCACGCGTAAGGAGCGTATTTAGCTCCGACTGCAACGTTGCAGACCTCAAACTAATGTCTTATTTTTAATCATTCTTGTTACGAAAACCAAATACAGTTTTTCAAATGAATTTCCGCGGATTTTCTTCGGTCGCCGGAAATTTTGACGCAATATTTTCGCTCGTTTCATACCTCACTAAAAAAATTAGAATTTAATAAACCCGATCCGAGATTCTGAATCGTTACAATTCAGGGATACACAATCACTCAAATTGTGGTAAAAACGGGACGGAGAGTCAAGGATAATGACGTGCAGTCCTCCCTTGGCGGCGATTTTAGCGGCGCGCCAGCCAGGGAGATCGCACGGGACGGGACCCGAGTAATTGCTGGAGTGTGGCGCGCCTTCAATCCGGCTGGCAGCAACATGCTTACACCCGTGGTCGAATAGTCGTATCACTGCGCCTGCCGTGAATGAGTTCAAATATCCATTCCTGCACGCGTAAGGAGCGTATTTAGCTCCGACTGCAACGTTGCAGACCTCAACTAATGTCTTATTTTTAATCATTCTTGTTACGAAAACCAAATACAGTTTTTCAAATGAATTTCCGCGGATTTTCTTCAGTCGCCGGAAATTTTGACGCAATATTTTCGCTCGTTTCATACCTCACTAAAAAAATTAGAATTTAATAAACCCGATCCGAGATTCTGAATCGTTACAATTCAGGGATACACAATCACTCAAATTGTGGTAAAAACGGGACGGAGAGTCAAGGATAATGACGTGCAGTCCTCCCTTGGCGGCGATTTTAGCGGCGCGCCAGCCAGGGAGATCGCACGGGACGGGACCCGAGTAATTGCTGGAGTGTGGCGCGCCTTCAATCCGGCTGGCAGCAACATGCTTACACCCGTGGTCGAATAGTCGTATCACTGCGCCTGCCGTGAATGAGTTCAAATATCCATTCCTGCACGCGTAAGGAGCGTATTTAGCTCCGACTGCAACGTTGCAGACCTCAACTAATGTCTTATTTTTAATCATTCTTGTTACGAAAACCAAATACAGTTTTTCAAATGAATTTCCGCGGATTTTCTTCAGTCGCCGGAAATTTTGACGCAATATTTTCGCTCGTTTCATACCTCACTAAAAAAATTAGAATTTAATAAACCCGATCCGAGATTCTGAATCGTTACAATTCAGGGATACACAATCACTCAAATTGTGGTAAAAACGGGACGGAGAGTCAAGGATAATGACGTGCAGTCCTCCCTTGGCGGCGATTTTAGCGGCGCGCCAGCCAGGGAGATCGCACGGGACGGGACCCGAGTAATTGCTGGAGTGTGGCGCGCCTTCAATCCGGCTGGCAGCAACATGCTTACACCCGTGGTCGAATAGTCGTATCACTGCGCCTGCCGTGAATGAGTTCAAATATCCATTCCTGCACGCGTAAGGAGCGTATTTAGCTCCGACTGCAACGTTGCAGACCTCAACTAATGTCTTATTTTTAATCATTCTTGTTACGAAAACCAAATACAGTTTTTCAAATGAATTTCCGCGGATTTTCTTCAGTCGCCGGAAATTTTGACGCAATATTTTCGCTCGTTTCATACCTCACTAAAAAAATTAGAATTTAATAAACCCGATCCGAGATTCTGAATCGTTACAATTCAGGGATACACAATCACTCAAATTGTGGTAAAAACGGGACGGAGAGTCAAGGATAATGACGTGCAGTCCTCCCTTGGCGGCGATTTTAGCGGCGCGCCAGCCAGGGAGATCGCACGGGACGGGACCCGAGTAATTGCTGGAGTGTGGCGCGCCTTCAATCCGGCTGGCAGCAACATGCTTACACCCGTGGTCGAATAGTCGTATCACTGCGCCTGCCGTGAATGAGTTCAAATATCCATTCCTGCACGCGTAAGGAGCGTATTTAGCTCCGACTGCAACGTTGCAGACCTCAACTAATGTCTTATTTTTAATCATTCTTGTTACGAAAACCAAATACAGTTTTTCAAATGAATTTCCGCGGATTTTCTTCAGTCGCCGGAAATTTTGACGCAATATTTTCGCTCGTTTCATACCTCACTAAAAAAATTAGAATTTAATAAACCCGATCCGAGATTCTGAATCGTTACAATTCAGGGATACACAATCACTCAAATTGTGGTAAAAACGGGACGGAGAGTCAAGGATAATGACGTGCAGTCCTCCCTTGGCGGCGATTTTAGCGGCGCGCCAGCCAGGGAGATCGCACGGGACGGGACCCGAGTAATTGCTGGAGTGTGGCGCGCCTTCAATCCGGGTGGCAGCAACATGCTTACACCCGTGGTCGAATAGTCGTATCACTGCGCCTGCCGTGAATGAGTTCAAATATCCATTCCTGCACGCGTAAGGAGCGTATTTAGCTCCGACTGCAACGTTGCAGACCTCAACTAATGTCTTATTTTTAATCATTCTTGTTACGAAAACCAAATACAGTTTTTCAGATGAATTTCCGCGGATTTTCTTCGGTCGCCGGAAATTTTGACGCAATATTTTCGCTCGTTTCATACCTCACAAAAAAAAATTAGAATTTAATAAACCCGATCCGAGATTCTGAATCGTTACAATTCAGGGATACACAATTCACTCAAATTGTGGTAAAAACGGGACGGAGAGTCAAGGATAATGACGTGCAGTCCTCCCTTGGCGGCGATTTTAGCGGCGCGCCAGCCAGGGAGATCGCACGGGACGGGACCCGAGTAATTGCTGGAGTGTGGCGCGCCTTCAATCCGGCTGGCAGCAACATGCTTACACCCGTGGTCGAATAGTCGTATCACTGCGCCTGCCGTGAATGAGTTCAAATATCCATTCCTGCACGCGTAAGGAGCGTATTTAGCTCCGACTGCAACGTTGCAGACCTCAACTAATGTCTTATTTTTAATCATTCTTGTTACGAAAACCAAATACAGTTTTTCAAATGAATTTCCGCGGATTTTCTTCAGTCGCCGGAAATTTTGACGCAATATTTTCGCTCGTTTCATACCTCACTAAAAAAATTAGAATTTAATAAACCCGATCCGAGATTCTGAATCGTTACAATTCAGGGATACACAATCACTCAAATTGTGGTAAAAACGGGACGGAGAGTCAAGGATAATGACGTGCAGTCCTCCCTTGGCGGCGATTTTAGCGGCGCGCCAGCCAGGGAGATCGCACGGGACGGGACCCGAGTAATTGCTGGAGTGTGGCGCGCCTTCAATCCGGCTGGCAGCAACATGCTTACACCCGTGGTCGAATAGTCGTATCACTGCGCCTGCCGTGAATGAGTTCAAATATCCATTCCTGCACGCGTAAGGAGCGTATTTAGCTCCGACTGCAACGTTGCAGACCTCAACTAATGTCTTATTTTTAATCATTCTTGTTACGAAAACCAAATACAGTTTTTCAAATGAATTTCCGCGGATTTTCTTCGGTCGCCGGAAATTTTGACGCAATATTTTCGCTCGTTTCATACCTCACTAAAAAAATTAGAATTTAATAAACCCGATCCGAGATTCTGAATCGTTACAATTCAGGGATACACAATCACTCAAATTGTGGTAAAAACGGGACGGAGAGTCAAGGATAATGACGTGCAGTCCTCCCTTGGCGGCGATTTTAGCGGCGCGCCAGCCAGGGAGATCGCACGGGACGGGACCCGAGTAATTGCTGGAGTGTGGCGCGCCTTCAATCGGCTGGCAGCAACATGCTTACACCCGTGGTCGAATAGTCGTATCACTGCGCCTGCCGTGAATGAGTTCAAATATCCATTCCTGCACGCGTAAGGAGCGTATTTAGCTCCGACTGCAACGTTGCAGACCTCAACTAATGTCTTATTTTTAATCATTCTTGTTACGAAAACCAAATACAGTTTTTCAGATGAATTTCCGCGGATTTTCTTCGGTGGCCGGAAATTTTGACGCAATATTTTCGCTCGTTTCATACCTCAACAAAAAAAATTAGAATTTAATAAACCCGATCCGAGATTCTGAATCGTTACAATTCAGGGATACACAATCACTCAAATTGTGGTAAAAACGGGACGGAGAGTCAAGGATAATGACGTGCAGTCCTCCCTTGGCGGCGATTTTAGCGGCGCGCCAGCCAGGGAGATCGCACGGGACGGGACCCGAGTAATTGCTGGAGTGTGGCGCGCCTTCAATCCGGCTGGCAGCAACATGCTTACACCCGTGGTCGAATAGTCGTATCACTGCGCCTGCCGTGAATGAGTTCAAATATCCATTCCTGCACGCGTAAGGAGCGT